>NC_056729.1:914996341-915256341 GCF_019279795.1 Protopterus annectens
GAATGTCTAGCCATAGTGTGGGCACTGCAGAAACTTCAGCCTTATCTGTATGAAAGAAAATTCACTGTAGTTACAGACCACAATCCCCCATCATGGTTACACAGAGCCAGACAGCAAAATACCAAGTTGCTAAGATGGAACCTAGAGTTGAAAGCATATATGTCATGTCAGTGCAGCACTGCAGTGGGATTAGCAATGCCAATGCAGATGGGCTCTCAAGACAGGGAATGGGGTTAGGTATGCTCAGATAGACCTAACCCTCTCAAGCAACGTTTCTCAAGGGTCACTTGAAAAACTAGCTTAGGTAGATAATTCTGTCATTTGTAAATATTAATGTAACCCACATGTTTGCTCTCTTTGTTAAATCCAACAAAAAATAAAAGGAAGAGGTAAGGCAGATGGCAGAATTCCAGGTTCAAAAGTTTATTGAATACATACAAGTTCAGAAAGTTTTAGCACTTTCATAGTACTTCTCTGTGAATTTATTAACTAATATGTTAGCCTTTTCTGTATTTAATTTGACACTGTTATTTTAAATGTTAATATGGAGGGCAGGGGTCATTTCTGTGCTTAGTTTGCTTATAAGTGTTTTTTTTTTTTTTTTTTTTTTTTTTTTACATTTTGTGAGTATGTCTGATGAAGCCGTAGAGAAGTACTGTGAAAGCACTAACATTTTCTGAATTTGTTTGTATTCAATAAACTTTTGAACCTGGAATTCTGCCATCTGCATTACCTCTTCCTTTTATTCTTCGGTGGATTCTTTCTCGTATTGGGAGAGGTATGCATTTGGAGTTGCGATTTCCTTGTCAGCCTCTTTGTTGAATTTTGAACTTCAACAATGTAACCACATTGCACTCTGCTGGAGGAAAGCTGATAAGTCAAGCATTGTATAATTGTTTGATCTAAAACTCTGAGCCGGGATGTCTAGATGAAGGGATTATTGCTATTGTTTTGAGACCCGGAGTTAATTGCTGTCATTTGCATGTATAATGTCTTTTATTGCTGTAGCTTCCTGGCCAGGTGCAAGATCAAAAGAGCTGCTAAACTCCTTGTTTCTGTTCGCTTGGGAACCAGAGAAAAAAATGATGTAATCTGAAATGAGTCATTAGTACTGTGCTATCAATTTAAGGACAGACAGACTCAAAGCATTTGACATTTGTCTTCAGAACATCCATCTCACCATCACTCTGCCTGTGTCTGTATGTAAGTAGGCCCTTAGACTTTAGTGTCTCTTAGAAATAGCCAGGAAATAGGAAGATTAGACTATTTTTTTTCTGAATTGATGTCAGAACTATTCTACAATATCATTTTGAGCATTTTCCTGTGTCTTAACTCTTGACTAGCACTGTGTAGTAAGAAGTATTGTCTTGTGTTGTTATTGTTTATGATTAAATATTTTAAACCTTTCAACTGTGGCTATTTTGTGTAGAGATAATTTAAGCTCTAGAGTGTATTGCATGTATATAGTGATACTGTACAAAGCCACTCTAAATAACCTTGCTGCTCAGTCACACTTATTGTTTGGATAATAATATTGCACAGTAATAATTGGACACCCCTTGAGAAGGGCCTTATTAGTAACTGATATTAGTGGTTGGTGGTGGTGATTACTATCTCATAGCGTGGTAGGAAGGGGCATAGCTGGAGAACCTGTGCCAGCCTTTGCCAGGAGTCTGTGTGTTTGTATATAACTCATATCTCTGTGTTTGTGTGTCAGCTACTTGGGCAGGGACACAAAGTGCTGGTTGGACAGAGGGGATGCTGGAGGTTTTAGCTTGCCCACTAGGCTGAGATCTGGACCCTGTAGCTGTGCCAGTGGGGAGTCTTATTGGGGATCTGGAGAGAAAGGGAGAAACCAGCCCCAGACTGACCTGTGTTGTGTGTGCTCTTAAGGGAAATTGTACTTTACTGTGCGTGTATTTGTTATCCTTCCCATTGTGGACATCCGTCACTGGTGTTAGTGGTGAGGATTGAGGCTCCTTGATTGCTGGGCCAGTGCACGGGCATCACAGTCCTGTACATGTTTGTAAGACCTTTTTGTTTTTTTTACCTTGGACCTCGTACAGCTGCATAGGGTGTCTGTCATTTGTTATCTGGCGCCACTCGTTTGGCATCTCCAGCTGTAGTGATCAAGGCAGGATGCTACACTGGCTAGTTTTAAAAGGTCACACAAGGCCTACCGCTCTTTATTTTAGTCCAGATTTTATTCTGTTTGGTATTAAAACTACAAAATAGTATTAGCTATGAATTAAATAGTGTTTTTATTATAATAACTGCTTAATTTTATTAAAATGTTAATAAATTTGAATTTTGATAAACTTGGTAATAGTATCTGCTTCAGAGAAGCTAAAAGGCAGCTTTCATATGAGTTCTTGTACCTAGTCCCCACTAAAGTGCAATTTGATTAAATCTTCAGAGTAGTCCAGTATTAGCTTTGAAGAAGGGCTTGTTTTTGGGACTAGATACTAAAACATAGCTCAGCCTGGAATGTGCTTCATTGATTCAGTGAAGGTGATTTTCAGTGCAGTTTTGCTCAGCTGCCGTAGATCCACTAGATAACATGATGCATAGATTTATTTATTTCAATGTCTTCATTTCTTGTTGCATTTGTACTTGTAATGGTAATAGCTATGTTAAAGTCTGGGATCATGCTACAACAGTAGGGCATTTCAGGGGCTCCCAATTGAAATGTTGGCACTTGTACTGTTGTATGCCAACCCTGACCCCGACCTCATCCCTCAAAAAAGGCCAAAATTGCAGGTGAAACATTGCTCTCTTCCTTTAAACATTTTTTTTTTTGCATGGGGCAAGTTCCTCTGCACCCTGCACTGACATATGTCACCTCCAAGCTTGCAGTACCTTAGTGAAATGGCCATCTTGGACTTGACTTGCTGAAGTTGATCCTGACCTTTCACATGGTCACCTATTTCATGTCTTTAAGTTGTGATGTTAGATCATTCAGTAACTGAACACTAAACTTGGAAGTACTGCGCAACTCTCACTAATCAGCTCCTGTAAAAGCTGCCTTTAAATAAAGTAAGACCTCCCTCCATATTTTGAATAGTGTTAGCCTCACACCACTTAAGGTTTCTGTCAGTTAATATTATTGCAGAGTTGGCCACACTGCCATATGAAGCAGTTTGAAAACTCTTGGATTTGAGCTGTTTGGTTTCATTTTTCACAGTATCTGTTTCTTGTATGATGCAGACATTTGCATAATTTAGAGTACTGATCTTGGAGGATGGAGCTATTAGCAGTACGGATTGTCAGATGCTTTCTCCTCCCACTTCCCTGAGGACTGCTTTGTGTGTGTGCATGTTTTAATGCTAAAGTCATCATTGTGTAGGCACTCAAAATGTGTCTGCCTAAGGTGACTCTAAATACCATGGTTATGTAAATATTCTGTACTCCATGAATTGACTAATTGCGTGAAATGCATTTACCTGATTCTAGCTACTAATATGAAACCTTTGTTCAGTATTGTATCTGCATCCTGTATTAAATGTACCCTGGTTAGTGCATGCACATTAACTCTCATTTTTTTCTGTTTGGTTGATAAGAATACATCATTGTAAATGTATTACCACTTTGTTTCTGTATTATATCATTGTATACTTTCCTTTTTGCCTGGTCTTGGCTGAAAAGGGTCTATGGGCCAAGTCATCTATCTGGTTAAAAATTAAGTTTGACTGCTTCACCATGGCCAGTTTAAGTATTGTGATGCATGGGATACAGAGCATAAAATCAGTTCTGGAATGGAAATAATCCATATTGGCCACTGCTGAAGATACTGACAGACAAAAACAAGAGTTCTGTTTTACATCAGCTGAGGTACTAAGATGATGTTTTAATAAATGCAGTGCAAGTTTTATTCAAACTGTTTTGTCATATTTTAATATACAATAAGTTGATTTTATTAAAATAGTATAAAAGATTGGTGGCAGTCTTGAGGGATACTTTTCTTATTTTCATATCTTCCATTCCAAATATTCTCATTTATTTCTTTAGAAATTTACCCTCCTTTGTTATACTGTCATTCTAGGGTCCTTGAAGCATCCTTGCTATTGCAAATCAGGTTCCAGCCTCCCCCCCCCATAAATATTCCCTGCTGAAAGCAAATTATTTCCCCCAAATTCCTCCAGATTCTCTTAATCTCTATAATAGTTTTAGGTGGAATATAAATTCATGTCAGTGTAATCCTCCTTCCTTGACAATAACCCCTTATTGCTATAAGTCTGCCATTATCTCTCCTCTCCTCTTTTGTCACCATTAACAATCACTATTACCCCCTTTTCCAATTTCCTCGATGCCCTGCCTGCATACTCATTCTGAAGTCCCTTATTTGCCAAATTCGCATGATCATTTCTATCCAAATGTGTCTCCTGTAACACTGCTGTTTACAACCTATGAATTAACTAAAATGTGCACTGCTGTATTTAATATACAAGTAGTAGGGCCTAGGCTGCCGGGTATGCAACTGCCTGCATTCACTTCTCTCGGTATCGAACTTTAATTTATTTTCTCTGAACTGCTTGCCAGTTCCCCTGTAAATACGAATCACGATCGCTCTTTAACAAATGCCTCGGAGCACATTCCTCATTCATTTCTTGATTAACTGCCTGCAACTGTAGACAAGCTTTTGGCACTTGTTGATGGAAAAATGGGTCCCCTCAAATTATAAGTGGAATGATCCCAGTTATTCTTATTAGTGGGAATATATAATTATCGACCATGGTATGAGTAAGGCCATTCTTTAACCAAATGGGGGAGGTTATTCTCAGAACAAAAAGGGAAAATTGGTAGGCTTGAAATGGTCCACAAGAGCAGCTAGCCTAGTACTTACCTATGAATCAATACAACTAATAGCTGTACTGATGTAAGAAGCAACTCTTGTTAAATATAAGACTACCATTTTTTTTTATTGTAGACTGTTTTCTTAGAGAAAACAATTTCTTGTCTGCAACATAAATTAAGAATATTACCCTATGCTTCCCACCTGTATATAAAATGGGAAATTTTTATATTGAATGCATTCCAGTCAAGAAAAGTACTTTCTTTAATAATGAATAGCATAAACATCAGTCACTGATGACATCCACTCCATCTCACAGTTAAAATATCTCTACATACTGTACAGAACTACCTTACAATATAATATGAAGTTTACTTTAAGACATTTATTATTCACATTTTACTAAAAACAAAACATTTTTCTATTACTTAGTTATATCTTCAATCTTGGCATTGTCCTCCTAAGCATTCATGACAAAGTGGGAATTATGTCTTAGAGTCTTGGTCAATTTAACACAGTCAACAAACTTGAGTCCTTGTGTTGCTTGCTGGTTGAAGTATAGTTGTTCTGTCCAAACTACATCTTATGCAATTGACACTTATATAATTTTTCTATTTCTTTTCTCATCATCTTGCTCATCCTGTCACTGGTTCAAATCCAGGTACTCCTGATTTTTCTAGTCGGCTCCTGGGCTTTTTTTGTGTCACTTTTACTTTCCTTTACAACAATGAAAAATGCTTCAATAAGTTTTTTCTGTGGGTTTTGCTGTTGTCAGAAGCAGAGGCATCTTCAGCTTGCTGACTCGCTCTTTCCTGGGTAAACTTTTTAATGTCCTCCTAAGCTGTTATCCAAAAATGTATTTTGTGCTCAAATTGGTACTGCATGTAGCTGCAGTATAATTTTGCCAACATGTGACCAGATGTTGAGGAGTAATGCTTAAGAAGGTCACCGGATCAGCAGAGAAAGTGGTCATTTCATGTGCTGCAATGTGAAGCTCATGAACCTTGACCTCAAGAATGCAGGTCAGATTTGATGTTAGAAAGTTGTGCATTTTTTAAGTGATTGTTCTTTTGGCACAGTGGCAACATAGCAGCAGTAAAAGAAGAAAAACTTTTTGTTTACTTTGCCTTGACATCCAGGTTGGGAATCTGCTGTGTAGATGTACCAATATTGTCTACTAGTATGGAATAATTATTGTTTTTTTGTGTAAAAAAAATAAATAGTTTAGTTCTTATGTAAAGATGCATTTGAAGTTGTTTTCATTTATCCTCTACCTGTGGGAATATGGATTCGGTACGGATTCCACTCGGCCGCATTTTCCAGCATCAGATCCGAGCTCCAAGCTCTTCCCCTACCCACAATGCCCCTGTCTCCCTCCTCCCCTCAGATTTCGTTTGCTGCGTGTCTAGCTAGCATCGTGGTCTGTTGCTCCAGGTTCCTGGTAAGTAATTTAGCAAAAATGTGTCCATCTCTTCTCAATTTTCTGTGGCCTTTTTTAGGTTCTTGTTACTTCTAGTTTATTCCTACCCTTGCACCCAGGCGTTGGTCTTCTAAACCCTTAAAAAAAGGGGGGGCCTCTGCTTTCCTTCCCCTTTCTAACTTAGTAGTGTGATGCGTGTGCTTTCCAACACCATGGCTGTGAGACCCCCAAGAAAGGATTTCAGAAATGCACAGGGTGTGGCCAGAAGCTTCCCCCTTCTGATGGTCATTCTGTGCATGGTTTGTCTAGGGGTTCCTCACCTGGACCCCTCCTGCTCAATCTGCGTGGGATTCAACCCCTGAGCATTGATTAAGAGGAGGAACAAGATGACCCTCAGAGACCTCCTTCCTACACCTTCCTTGGTGGCCTTTGCTTCAACTTCCACTTATGCTGCTGCTTCCTCTGCCCCGTCCTCCAGGACTCAACCTCCCACTAAGAGGGTCGGGGATGGGAAGAAGCACAAACACAAAGACCATGGTAGGCCCAGGAAGCGGTCATCCGACCAAGCTTCCTCAGCCGACTCCGGCTAAGTCTCCTACAGCTGCCAGCCCTGGCTCCCCTTGGCTCCATTCACCCTGCTTTTCCCCGGAGCCGGAGTTTTCTTGGGGCCAGTCCCTTTTATCAGCCTCTCCCTGGTGCTACTTCAGGCTAGTTTTCATGGCTTCCTCCTCCCGGTCCACCCGCAGCCTCTCTGAAGCTGATGTGGACAGGATGATGCAGAAATTCATCCGGACCCAGATTCAGATGGGAGTCTTGCCTGCCCCCTCCCCCTCTGGGGCTGGGAGCATGCAGTCTGCCTTTATGCCCATTACTCCTTCGCTAATCTGACCTCTGGCTTTGGAGTCCTTGGTTCTGAAGCTCCTCAGCATCTAGGGATCAGCACCGATTGTACCTCAACACCGACCATTGCCCTGAGTGGTTCAGCTCTGACTAGCTTGGAGCCCACAGCCTAGGTATCGGCTTTGGGGCTCTCGGAGTCTGCCCTTCCACTCGGATTCTTGGCAGATGGAGGCTCTGGTCTGGCTCCCCCCATTGGCACAAAGAGTTACGGACCCAATTTTTGTTCCAGCTTCTGGGATTCATTCTCCTCCTGCTTTTAATGTGGTGGAAAGGGTCCTCTCAGTTCCGTCAAGACCCTTGATGTTATCGTCCTCTTGAGTCCATCCTGGCTCCCTCACTTTCTGGTTCGGATTCTGCCATCCTGCCCCTTCAGGGACAGCCTGTTGCCTCCCTGCCCCAGAGAATTCCCCCACGTGAACAGCCAGAAGTTTCTGAGTCCTCCCTAGAGATCCCTCCTGAGCTGCTTCCTTTGAAACGTACGTGTAAAAGGAGGCACTTGGACTCCCCACCAGAGTTCTTCACAGAAGACACTGATTTAGAGGCAGGGGAGGTTCCCCCTCTGTCACCCTCAGAGGATGTCTCCTTTGGAGACATCATGGAAATCCTTCACCAGCATGGGGGGGGGGGTCAGTCCAAAAACCAAACCTGATGAGTCTGTGTTCCTGGAGGTATTTGGCACAGGATCCTCTACCTCCAGGATATCCCCTCCTGTGGATCCACTTGTGATTTAGTTACATCTCTGACATGGAAGGAGCATGACATGGTGGAGCCCATTCCTAAGCGCCCCAATAGGATTTTGAGTGTGCTGTCAGATAAGCAACATTGGTCTAAGGAGTCCCCGGTTTGTGCCATGGTGGTGGCGGCAGCCACCAAGAAAATCTTGCTCAGGAGAGCTCTACGGTCCATCACCTGACCAAGAGTTCCAGACCATGGACCATTTTGGGAAGTGGCATGTGTGCTGAACTACATGGCACATGTGATCAGACTTCAGCAAGGCCTGGTCAAGGAGGTTGCTTAGTCTGCCCCAGGGTCCATGTCGGTGGACGAGCAGAAGGGTGTTCTCCTCCCATATGGCCACCCTCACTTTTGTTTCTAACACCTCTGTGGCTCCTGTCCCATGCTACCGAAGGTGCTGATAGAGTGGCTGGTATAGGCGTTGCCATCAGGCGTCATGCCTGGCTCCAGCTTTGTGCATTCTCTGAGCCCTTCAAGGCATCTTGTATGAATGCCCCATATGATGGTTCCACTCTTTTCGGAAAGACTGTAGGAGACATGCTGGTCTAGAGCAAGAAAGACTGGAAGACCTTGTCTACTGTCGGGATCCACTTCTCAACGCCTCAACAATCCTTTTCCCAGAATCAGCAAAGGGCGAAGAAGATGTGGTTTCAGAAGTTTCAAGGTTATTCCCATGATGCTCAGGACTCGCCCTCCCCCAGACACAGAAGGGAATATGACAGACATAGTCTTTGTGGCTGAGGGGGTCCAAGGAACCAGGGATCTCTGCAGTCATTCCCGGACAGACCCATGCAGCAACCTTGAAGGGTTGCTCTACTGCTTGTCTCTGGAGGCAGTCAGGGGATGTCTCTTGCTACACCCAACAGCCTGGGAGTCAAATTGTTGGGTGTTGCAAATCATATCTGAAGGATACAAAATCCCCTTCATTCAAATGCCAATCCCGCCCAAACACCTCACAGACGCCCCACTTGCACAAAGGGAGGAAGCAGCACTGGAAATTTCCAAGCTGCTCAAAAAACGAGTCATCCAACCCATACCCCCAGACCAGTCCAGATCAAGCATCTGTTCCAGGTTCTTTTTAGTGCCAAAGAAGACGGGGGACTTAATACCCATCCTGGATCTTTCAACCTGTCTGTTGCCAAGACAAAATTCTGGATGGTCACTTCTCCAGTCTATTTTGCCCTTCCTGCAGAAAAATGACTGGATGTGCTCAGTGGACCTCCAGGATGTGTCCTATCACATCAAAATGGACAGGCGCTCTCGAAGGTTCCTCCGCTTTCAGCTGGGAGCCAGTCATTACCAATTCAGGGTGCTACCCTTTGGTCTCACCCCCCTCTCGGGTGTTCACCAAAGTGATGGTAGTGGTGGCGGCTCACCTCCGGCTGTAAGGGGTTCCAGGTCTTCCCGTACCTGAACGATTGGCTCCTCTCTGCCTCCTCCAGACATTGCCTCTTCCAAGTCAGGAATCTCCTTCTCCAAACCGTCCATCAGTTGGGCATAACTGTAAATCTCAACAAGTCCCTATTGGATCCGGTTCAAATTCTAGACTTTATTGGAGCTTGGTTAGACACAATTCAGAGCAAGGTTTTTCTGACTCCAGATAGACTTAAGTTCCTCAGACCCAATATCCCTCTGCGGAATCAGTTCTTCGGGCATTGGGGTCCATGGCGGCTATGATCACCCTCATCCCCGCAGCTGATCTGCATATGAGGGTTCTCCAGTGAACCCTAGTGATCCATTGGTCCTTACTAGATGTAGCATTATCCCATCCAGTTCATTTGTTTTGAGCCTTCAAGGATTTGCTTCACTGGTGGCTTCAGTCCTCGGATCTTCTTCTGGGTCGTCCTTGTATCCTTCCGGCCCCGATGACCACTGTGACCACGGATGCCTCCCTACTCGGGTGGGGGTGGAGGGCATTGCATGGGAAGCACAGTCCAAGGCACGTGGTCTTCTCTGAGACCAAACTGCATGTCAACATCCTGGAGATGAGGGCAGTGTGTTTCTGGCATTGCAAGCTCTTCATGCCCATCTTCCCCTAGGGACGATTGCTATCCAGACAGACATGTCTGTAGTCTGGTACACCAACAAACAGGGGGGAACCAGTTCTTATCTCCTTTGTCGCAAAGCCATAAGACTGTGGGAGTGGGCGATCTCCACAGTCTGTTTTCTGGTGGCAACCCACATACCGGGGAGGTCCAACATTCTGGCAGACAGGCTCGGCAGATCTATTCTGATGCCTTACAAGTGATCTCTGAATCCTTCAGCAGCAGAACAGATCTTCCTAAAGTGGGGTCAGCATTGCTGCATTCTCTTCGCCTCTCCTTCCAATGTGAAGGGCAGCTAGCATTTTGCTCTGTATCCCCCTCCAGGGGAGTCCCACAGAGATGCTCTGGTTCATGTTTGGAACTCTGGTCTTCTGTATGCTTATCCTCCACTTCCTCTGATCCTGAAATTCATTCAGAAAGCTAGACAGCTGGGGAACTTAGTGATCCTCATTGGCCCCTTCTGGCCTCCCCAAGTATGGTTCCCTTCTCTGGGGTCTCATGTAGTGTGTCCTCCTTGGACATTAGATCCAGTTCCGGATCTGATTTTGCATCCCTCAGGGATCCCACACCCAAATCTGGTCAGTCTGAAGCTTACAGCTTGGCTGCTCCTGTTTCAGTGATAGTTAGGACACCTGGTTCTGATTAAGAAGATTTTGGTACCGTCTTACAAATCGTCCACTAAAACAGTTTACTCTGCTAAGTGAAAATGTTTTTCAATATGGGCATCTCAGCATGATTTGGATCTTTTCACTGCTCCAGTTCCTGCCATCCTGGAGTTTTTGCTAGATATTTTTCATCGGCGTGCCAGCTGTTCTATGATTTAAGGTTCAGCTGGCAGTTATCTCCAGTTTTCATATAGGAGACAAGTTGGTTTCCCTAGCTTCTTCCAAGCATTGTAAAGCCTTTTTGAAAGGTAGCTTTTTACTTCAGCCCCCAATCAAGGACCCTACACCACCTTGGGGTCTTACTCTAGTTCTACAAGCCTTGGTTTCTTCCCCCTTTGAACCTGCAGCTACAGTGGATTTGCAATTTCTGTCTTGGAAGACAGCTTTTCTGGTTGCTATTACCTTGGCTAAAAGTGTGTCGGAGATTCAGTCCTCCTCTGTTAAGCCTTCTTATATGGTGTTCCATAAAGATAGGGGTGTCCTTATGCACGAACCCTTTCTTTCTCCCGAAAGTGGCTTTTGAATCTAACATTAATCATGTTGTCAATCTCCCTGTTTTCTTCCCCAACTTTCAGAATAAGGGAGAGTATAAATTGTACTTGCATGACGTTCATAGGCAATTGCATTTTTATTTGCATAGAACAAAGTCTTTTCGCAAGTCTGATCAACTTTGTTTCCTTTTCTAAGCCTTTCTTAGGGGAAACCTGTGTCCAAACTGACTGTTGCTCATTGAATCTCTCAATGCATAGTACGGGAGTATACAGTCAAAGGTTTATCTCCACCAGGCCAGATTAAGGCACATTCTACTCGGTCTATGGCTACTTCAGCAGCTTTTTGGTCTAGGGTTTCCTTGGATGACATTTGCTCTGTGGCTACTTGAGCATCTTTGCACATGTTTATTTTGCACTATAAGTTGGATCTCCTGTCCAGAGGCAGGGCATCCTATGGCTCTGCCATGCTCTGGAATATCCTTCCATGAGGACCTCCCAGGGTCTTTTGGTAGCTGGGAACTCTTCACAGGTTGAAGATAAGATGAAAACAAATACTTCAGATAAAGAAGTTGTGTACTCACCATAACGTTCCATCTGAGCTGTTGCTTTTCATTTGTCTTCAGTCATCTCTCCTTCCCCCTGCCTTTTGCGGGCTGTGTGGTGCACTGGGTGGAAGGAGACATGGCCCTTACTTTGGCAAGCCTTTGTCTTCCTGTAGTGCTTTCAGGGTACCAATAGCAAGGTGAAAGGTTCTTGGTTAGGCCAGGGTCTACTGTCTGCAGCGAACTCGATCTGAGGGGAGGAGGGAGACAGGGGCATTACGGATAGGAGAGGAGCTTGGAGCTTGGATCTGATGCTGGAAAATGCAGCCGAGTTGGATCCGTGCTGGAACCGTATTCCCACGAGTTGAAGACAAATGAAAAGCAACAACTCGGATGGAACATTATGGTGAGTATATAACTTCTTTTTTTTTGTACATGTTGAGTGAACATTTTGCAGTAACGCAATCATTGCCATTATTTGGCCACTGACGCCATCTAGAAATGTCACTGATATGATTGTGGATGCCTTGCCATCTAGGATGAAATACTCCACTAACTCCTAGAATCTCAAACTTGTAACATTCTTTGAACAAGTTTTTCATACTATAAGCAGGAGTTTTGATTAAAAAAGGAGTATGATGTGTTAACTCTCAACATCTTAACTGCTGGAAAACATTTCACATAGTGTGGGGCAATCCTGTTAATAAAGTAACAAATTATTTGTGAATTAAGAAATTGCCATATGGAAGGCCTTTCTGGAGTACAATACAAACCTATTTCTAATATGCTTAGTATCTTGTTTCTTAACAGAGTGCTTTGCTGACTGTTCTTTAGCCTGCTTTTTCCACAGCTGCATCTTGTGGTTTTGATATAGCAAACTTATAGAATCTTACTGGTCCCAGTCAGTCCATTAAGCTTGCTGTACAGAAACATTTTAGTGTACTTTTTCTCTGCTGTGTTACCAAATAATGGACTGTAGGTTACTTGTTAGTGTTCCTGTCCTTGCGTAAAGACTGCAGTCGAGGATTTGAACTCTGGTAAAGTCACCCTTGTATAAAGTACCCCCCCCCCCCATACTCTTGTGATTTTGTACTGTATACACATGCCTTGATATCTATATTTGTCTGCTTTTGTGGTTTTTATGGCCTCTTGCTGTGGATATTTTTTTAGTATTTTGGCTGTCTCGTTCTGCAGCTTTGATTTAAAATTTATTTAGCAATGCATGAGTGTTAAATGCTTTTCCTTCAAGTTTCTTTTTTGTCTTGTTTCCATGTTTTTATTCACATTTATGATGGCTGGGGTTGGAGTCTTACTAAGAAAAACTATTTGGCTTCTTCCTATTCTTTAGTGCCACTCAAATATAAGCCTACTCCGGGTACGGGGTTAGGATAGGCAATTGCTAGAAGAGGAGGAGGAGGGATATGGGCTGAAAAAGAACATGGCAGAACAACACGGTTGGTAAGATGACAAAAGTCATATGCCAAAACTTAATGCCTTGCCCTTTTAGCCCTGCTGTTACACTGAGTACATTACGTAGCTTTACTTTGATAGTTTCCTATGGGTTTTCTGATGTAGTTAACATGCAAAATAACATTAAAGACAGCAACCTGAACAGGTGATAATTACATTCAGTAATTTTTCTGTTAACGTGATCTAGAATATAACACGTCAGCTCGAAAAGTCACTATATGGCATAGAGAGATAAAGCCCTGACTGTCACAGGTGACGCAAGTCTGAATAATGACTCGGGTGCCTCTGTTTGCTAGCTTGGGAGGATGGACGTGTCTGGCCATTGCCAGTTTGCATGTCCTGGAAGGAGGGAGGTGGCTGTGACTTGCCACATTGGTGACAACTAGCGAGAGCACTAGGTGTCCATCAAACCTGCCATGTGCAAGACATACTTTGAGCCGATGGTTCTCTTTGAAGGGCAGGTATTGCAGAGATTGGAAGAGCTACCGCAGGGGAGAGGAATGATCCATTGGGGAGAATGTGGGCTGCCCTGCAAGACCGCCAAGGCTGGCCAACTCCCCACCACCACACTCTTGTGAGAAATAGATGAGCTCATTGGGAAGTCCTGGTCAGGGCAAATGGGAGGGAGGGCTGTAATCTTCCTAGAAAGCCTTGGCCGCTGTTAGTAATCAAAATGGTTGACTAGATGCAGGTATTGGAGCAGTCTGGCTTGGTCCTGCAGAGATGCAGAAAAATAAAAATACAAAAAAATTCAGCTTGCTAGATTAAATGGGTTGTAGATGAGTTAAATAACTTCTGAAGATTAGAAAATAAGTGTGCATTTTAAGTGCATTTCAGCTGAAGCTTGATATAGAGATGATCTTTTAGCAACTTTTTCAGCTCTTGGCACCAGCATATGCAGTAGTAGCTTAAAGTATGTGTACAACTATAGATGTATAAAAATAAAACTGAATGTATCTTAAAGTATGTATATGGCTATAGATGTATGAATAAAAAAACTGGATGCTGTTTAACCACCACATCTTGGTGGGGGGGGGGGGTATCAAGTGCTAGGCAATGACTTTTTTAGCCAAGTTATGTCAGACCTATTTATGTCTACATTTCTCTTTTCAGGTTAAAACTACAAGAGAAACGGAAGGAGTTGGTCCGAAAGCTTGAAGAAACAACACGATTAGCAACATATTTACAGTCACAACTTAAAAGGTCAGACAGTAACTTGAAATATTCAAGTGCCTTGCATTTCTTGTTGGTGCTTTAATAGTTTATAACTGCGGAGACACTTTGAGTGTACTGTATTGTATTTGCAAAAAAATGAAAACGGCGAGAAGTTTGAAATAATGTGAAAATATGAAAGAAGCTACACTTGGATGACTTGTAGGTAGAACACGTGTAGCTAGCACTGCAAGTGTACTTACTGAATGCACTGCTCTCCCAGACCCGCATCTTCTCCTTCTGAAAGCTCAATGTACCCCCCGTTTTCTTTTTTGTTTACTAGCTAGGGTAGCATGCTGCTCCAAATGGACCCTTTTCAGTCGTATCCTGTGAGCACATTCTGGTTAAGTGATTTTCTCACAGTCACACTGGGCAAATGGAAGTGTGGTGAATTAAATCCAGGACAGCAGTCTTCAAATCATTAACAGTTCATAGCTATAATCCTCTGCGCTGACTGACAGATTTTTTTTCCTATGATTACAGCATTATGCGATTCAGTTTGTCAGGTATAGTAAGGTGATGTAGTATCAAGAACAATGCCGATCTGAGATGTCCTTGCTTAACTCTTTTTTTGTTCCTAACTTAAGTTTTGTAAGATAATTTGGGACAAAGTCTTCACATGAATTAGTATGCATCATTGCCAGTTTTAGTTCTCAGCATAGGTATGTGTTTTTTCTTTTACAGCAGTCCTTATTTGAAAGCACTGTTAAAATTAGTCAAAACAAAATTTACATTGAATTTCCTAGTAAACCTGACCATTTTTAGTACTGAGTTTCAAAGCTTCTGAAATTTATTTGTATCCATCCTTTCTATTATTCATTTAGAAAAATAAGCAAGCCTGTAAGCGTGTTTGCTTGCGATTTAATTTGTTATTCAGAGCGAGTTTGTATGTGAAACATTTTATTTCAATCACATGCTAGATGTAATTTCTTAAAATATATTTTTAACATTAAACTAGACTTCTTTTTCTAATGGCTTTTACAGTGGTAGTGTTTTAAATGCTGCACAGGATTTCCTGAATTAAGTGATTGTTTATTTGTTTAATTTAACAGAATCTTTGTGACTTTGTCACATTTTTATATATGTGAACGAACAGCTGCTACATTTCCTAGTTTCTTTTCTCTGTAAAATTGATTGATGTGAACAGTTTGTGAAGTAAGGTTATAAACGGTTTGCAATAAATGTCAAACAAGATTTCTAGGTAGACCAAACCTTTTATAAAAATATTTTCTGAATGGTTCAAAAATGGTGTGTGTGTGTGTGTGTGTGTGTGTGTGTGTGTGTGTGTGTGTGTGTGTGTGTGTGTGTGTGTGTGTGTGCTCGCTCGCTTGCACGCACTTGCTCATGCTTCCACAGATACGTGAACTATATGTGTGTTTTGCTGCTTAGCACGTAACTGCTCTGGGTAACATGGCTTGTAAGAGGGACATAAAAATACCTCTTTGTTGAATTTTTTTTACCAAACTTTTAAGCCTTCTGATCAAAATCAAATCATATTTGATCTTTAATATACTTTTTTGAAGTGGGGCTGTTTATTCTGAAGTTGCAATGGGGAGCAGTTATTTTACAGTAATTGCAAGTAAAAGAGCAGCATTTTAATATCTTCAGGTTTTTATTTATTATCTCTTACCCACTTACATTCAAAAGACTATCCCCCCAAAAGTAGTTACACAGCACAAGCACAGTTAGTGGCCAGATAAAGAAAAAACAAAGAACATATTTGTTGTTAATGTTTTTGGAAGTCTAAACTGAATTTTTATTTATATTTATTCAAACATTATTGACCAGGGTAGAACGCTAATGTTTAAGGACCAATTTCAGGCTCTGCCTGGGATATACAACCAACTGAAAAAAGTAAACAAGATTTTACAATTAATGCACATAAATGAGCTGTTACATTTGTGATTGATGCATAAAATTTACAATAGAAATAATCTTTAGGAAATGCACATTATTGTTTTATGTGTATGTATTGAATGGACTCTGCTAGTCAATAAAACCCATAAGTAATGTTCTACAAGGCAATGTCAAAGGAGTACTGTCCTTTCATCCTTTCAGCATGATCAGTTGACAGAAACCACTTTGTATACATAGCCCACAAGCAATAAATCAATGTATGTTTCTCTCACTGTTGTACAGATTGAGTAGTTTCGGTCAACTGTTTTAACAAGCGGGGTCTTTGCTAGATGTAAATTTCATTCCTGTCTCTCTCTTCAGTAATTATTACTTAGTTTGGTTTATTTGGCTGGCTGTGTCTAAGCAGTAAATGTTATGCTGTGCTCTGCTTTTACACCATGTGGCCACAAGTTGGAGGTAGACACAGAAGTAAATAAAATAAAGCTGCTTTAAGACTTTTTCTGTCAGCTAATTCTCTGTAGTCTGCTTCCCAAGTTCAGGTCTTGTTTTTTTTTTCACCAGAAATTTGTTGTTTCCTAAAGTTGATGTCCCTGAGTATCAGAGAATAATTTACTTAAGTTTAGTAATAACGTTTTTGGTTTGCTGTTTATCTGTATATATAATGGAGTGTATATCTTATTGTCTGTTATTTGTTAAAAGTCTCACTTTGTAAATGGGTCACTAGGCATAGTAGCTAATGCATGAGAGTTTGTTTCTTTTTTTTTCATTTGAAATGTTATTTATACTTCTGTTTCCTTATAGTCTTTGTGATTTCTGGTTGTAAAAACATTTGGAGTATGTAAATCATTTATAGAAGATTCCCCTATCAGTCTAATTCTAAGAGTGTTTCTTCATGCAAGAATGACGTGATTTCGTTTGAAGTATTTTTCTTCTGATAATTTGATTTAAGGCATTTAAGTACCACATGTGAATAACAGGAGAGAAATTTATTCCAAAACAAAATGATAAGCAGTACTTTAAGGTATTCAAATAAAATTGTGATAAGAGCTTTCAGAGTCGGTCCTCATATTGAAATTGGTTTTAGTAAGCTTTCATGGTACCTCATTTGACCAGTATAGTTTGTTTGTGTGTTTCGGCTTTTTCCCGGTTAGGGGTTGCCACAGCGGAACTCCGGTCTGCTAATGATTGGCAGTTGATTTTTACATACCGACTTGCCAGGCCTGACGCACAACCTTCAACGAAGATACGCCCATTCACTCATGTCTCCACGCAGAAGACGCTCTAGCTGAGAATCGAACAGGACATCGTCTTACTGTGAGGCGACAACGCTACCGCAACGCCACCACTGCGGGTTAGATCTGAGTGCTGTGCTTTGAAAATATTTTCCTTCTGACACCGGTGTAAAACTAAATGGGTGATGCAGATGAAGGGATTTATTTTCATGCTTTATAGCTTGTAGTAAATCTTAACACTGTTTATATTCAGGTAAATATTCTAAGCAGGTTTTGTTATGGTTAAGAATGGCAATGAAGTTCACATTATTTATAGATAGTCTTGTTGTTTAAAATTCCAAGGCTGTCAGTATTTTTTGACTGTTAAACTTCATGCAGTTTATGCATAAGAGGTTTATGAATTTGTGTTCATCAGTCCTTCAGACTCTTCTTAAGTAGTGTCAGAGGTCTTTCTTGATGGGTCCTTGTTTGGCTGCATTCTGTTCTACAATTTGTGATCCAGAAAAAATGGCTTATCCTTTAAGCTGAAAAGCAAGTGAATGAAACCAGCAACTAGAAATGTAGTATGCTGAAATCAAGAAGAAACACAGAAAAAAATCACTGGTGTGAAATTGAATTCCTGGTATGAAACTGGAAACCCAAGGGAAATGTTTAGGGATATATCCTACAGGATGAGGTTACTTGCAAACCAAGATACAGCTAAATGGGAATCACACTTGCAAAATTAATAGGGCCTCTTGCACATCATGAGTCATATCTTGCAGTGCCCACAAATCCCAGGAAGCTGTGTATGCTGTACAGCTACGTATTTTTAATACATTTGTTAGATCACAAATCTCCCTTTTCAGTTGCAAATTGAGAGTACTGTTTAGTCAAATGACTTACTCAGATTCACACAGGCAAAGGGAAGTAGAAGGAATTGAACCATATTCCCTTGACCACAGAAAGCAGCTTATTAACAGCTCAGAGCCTTAATACACTGCTCTAACTGCTAGGCAGATTTTGGTATGGAAAGTGCCATCCATAATCCAGACTGGGCTGTGGATCAGGATGGAAGTATTCATGTGTATATATATGTATATATATATATGTATATATATATATATGTGTATGTATATGTATATATATATGTGTATATATATATATATATATATGTATATATATGTATATATATATATATATGTATATATATATATATATATATATGTATATATATATATAGTTGAAGGCTTTGTGTTGTAATGGCACATCCTTAGCTGTAGTTTTCTATCATGTTGGTGAATATCCTGTGCTCTGTGGCCTTTCTCTTCCTCTTCTGTCTCCTAATTAGTTGCTGGAATGCTTGCTTCAAAGGTAGATACTGTGCTACCTCCTCACTGGCCTGCTTGATGCACCATTGGACTATGATAGCAAGTATGTCCAGTGATGTAGAAGCCATCAACTTAATGGACTGCACTACTCTGGACATTTTAACCTTCCCATGAGATGGCAGATTGGAGTAGTGCTTACTAGCTCCTCTCCTGCAGCTTTCCCTAGAGTAGTAGCTCACTGTCTACATGTGCTGGTCAGTTTGTGTACACATGACCAGTATCTTCTACCATTACATTCCCACTTCTTATTGAATCAATAACCCACCACTCAAAATACCAGCATAGGCTTCTGATTTTCAAATGTACCATCCCGTATGTGGCTCCTAGTATCCTGGGTGCTAGGTTCTTGGCTTCTGTTGACACCATTCTCACCTCCAGAGTCTCCAACTGCACACTGTTCAAATGTCTGTAGGCTGCTAGCAGGTGATGTAAGATAATTCACCTATGGCTGGAGGACATCATGCCACATCCTGGAGTAGCCTAGCAATTGAAGAACTGTTGCACAGGCATGGCATTCCTCTAGGATGTTCTGTAGTGATCCCTGTTCATCCACTTTATACCTCAACAAGCTTTACCTCAGCAACTCATTTAACCAGCAAAAAAATTGATTCACAGACATGCATAGACCAATTTGTTATACACATTGTAAATATCATTGACTGTATGTATAAGTTTTCCCACCCTTTTTTGCAGTTTCTGTTGATTGAATCTTGATCTTGTTGTAGTGTCATCAATCTCTTGCCTTGTATGCTTACAAAAGGTGTACCTGCTGCTGTCAATTTATCAAGCAGGATCTGTGCCATATATTTGAGGTAAGAGGGTGATGTGCCCAAAGTGTCAGCAGTTTATGTCTGCCATTTGGCATTGAAGGAAGAACCGCCTTGCTTACCTTGTAGCCCAAAATGTGATGGCTGTTAAGAGTTCCTTACATCTCGAATGGCAAAAGGATCCATATCACAGCCTCAGACATTGACAGCAGCACCACCATAAGCACATTCAGAGGGAACGTGTTAAAGTACCCCTGATACCCTACAGATGTTTAGCTCTTCTTCAGCTGGTTAACCTAAGTGTCAAACAAGAAACCATGAGTGGTACCCCCCTAGCTCCCATACTGGAGATGTGCATCATGGGATATAAGCAGTACCCAGCCCCCTGGTTGATCATTTGATGGATTTGACTGACTTGCCAGATAACAGACAGGGGGCTCTCTGAGTCCTCCATCTATGAACTTGGAGCAGAAGTCTTTCTTCCCAAGACTTCACTCAGGCCTAGTTAAACTGGTCTGTCCCACTTCGAGGGGTATTTCAGGTTTTTCCATGCCAGTCCCATAAATCAGAATGTAGATATCAGAAAAGGATTGCCTGCCAGCTTAGTTGGAGTCCCATTCCCTCTGTCCTCAACACCCTAGTTGTCCACTGCTTTTGAGGAGCTGTCTGTCTAATGTGAATGTGTTTTTAATAGCTTGAAATTCCTGTTACACTTAGAAGCACTTAGCAATATGTGTAAGAAAGGAGCCTCAGGATTCTTGCATCATCCTCTCCCTTGGAGCCTGTCATTAAGGATGCTTTTCAGACAGCTTGGCGACACCTTAACAATGTTCCTTCAGTGTCCTAGAACAAGGATGGACCTCTGTTAGATCCAGTGTTAGATTCTGCACTGGAACTCTCATTCTTTTCACTGGCCATAATCTACTTAAACTGTTATGTGTACATGGCACAAACATTTTCAAGTTCATCACCCTTCTCCATATTTATTCATATGTGGTTCTCAGATGTAACCATTAACATTAGGAAAACAAAGGTCATGCTATTCAGCACAATATCTTATTAGGAGAATTTGCCCCTAAGGTGGACCGGAAAAAATGCCACAGGTTAATAATCTGTGCTTGAATCCTGTGTTATACTTTACAGGAGTACACTGAGCAGAGTGGATGAGAGTTGTTGACCACAACTGTTAGCTGAGATATACAAGTATCCTGTTTTTTTTTTCGATTATTTATACAGATTATTGTTTCTAACAATTAATATATAGCACTTTTATTGCCTGCTTTTTAGTCTTTGAGTGTATTTTATTGCTATTAACTAATCTGCACAAATAACTGATTTGTTTGCAGTTAAAAGCATTCTGTATTTTTACAAATCTTTATCTGTTTAAAAACTTTCATTTGTGGCTTTCTCTAGTGCTTACTGTGTCTGTAGGCTATTGTTTTTGTCTCCATCCCCCCTCCCAGTTGGTGTCTTGCTGTTATACCTGGTGGCTTTGCATTTGCCCGCCCCTACTGTAAATCTGATCTGGGACACTCCTCCCAGTCTAGTGTCATTAGCTGATTCTACCTAATACAGAGAGAACATTTGATAAGGCCTTCTGTTTCTCCTTTTTGCCTTTCAAAAAAACAATTTTTTTTTTTGCCTGAATCTCCTTGTGTTCTGACTGTGCTTCTCAAACATTTTGGAAATATAGAGTATATTTCAGAGCATTTATTATAACTGTAATTGCCTTAATATTGCTACAACTCAAGTGCTTTAGGTTGCACTGCATCTGAAGTGTTTGTGTGTTTTAGCTGCTTTTCTGTATGTATAGACTTCTCTGTTTCTTTGACTAAATAAGCTCTGTAAAGTTGTTTTATTGCATTCCTGCCTGTATTTCTGAGTTTTTTGCACTTTTAAAGTTTGTTTTTGCTTAGTTTAACTGGTAGGCTACACACTTAAGTGCGCTAGACGAATTAAAGCATTTACTTTGTTTCTGTACCTAATTTCTGCTACTTTGTAAATATATATATATATATATATATATATATATATATATATATCCTTGTTTCCTGCCTTTACTGAACTAGAATAGTCCAGTCTTCATGTATTGCTAATCTCTGTGCTGTGTCATAGTTCCTGTGTTGCCCGTATCCTTATTTGGATAGGAGGAAGTTCACCAGTGAGAGTGGGGAGCTCTGAGCAGCCTATCTGTCCCTTGAGAAGTGGTTCCAGCCCAGTGACTTGTAGCTTATTGGCCGTTTTGGGCCATTTCCTATCTGTTTCTAACCCCCTGCTTTAAAGCCAGCTTTAGCACGCTTTTGCGCTTGTAATTTAAAGTTTGTCCTCTTTGTTGCATTTACCTGTTGAGGCTACACACTCAAGTGTGCTAGCCTGTGTTACATATTTATTGCATTTTCCTGCTGTTTGTTGCAAAAAAGAAAAAAACTCCAAAATAATTATCCTTGTTTCCCGTCTTTCCTGACCTAGAGTAGTCCAAATACAGGCTTTGCTGTATTCTGGACTTTTGGAAAGTTCCTGTGTTGCCCATTTCCTTTCTTGGATAAAGGGAGGCTTCTTTGTTCACCAGTGGCAGTGGGGAGCTTAGAGCAGCCTATCTATCCCTGGAGGAGTGTTCCCAGCACAAGAATCTGATAGTCTATTGGCCGTTTTGGGCCAATTTCTAGCTCTTTCAAGTCCCCCTGTATAAAACCCGCTTTTGCACGATTTTGCGCATAGCGCATCGGGCAGCTGCGCTTAATTGGGTTTAAACCATTCTCGGCTCCACAAAGTCTGCTCTTCACTTTTTCCCTTAGAACTGATCTAGTTCTCATAATAAACACCCTATTCCTACTCTAAAGCCTGACACGTGTTCAAAAAGCAATTATATAAGTCAGCACTAAAAAATTAAAAGCACTACACCCTCACAAACTCCCCTTGAGTACCTTGTTCCCCATTGGCCCTTTTTTTCAATTATAAAGGAATTCCCAGTACTATTCTAGCATGTCCAAAGGTCAGTTGTCAATCTCCTCTCCGGTCCAGCTGGTGAATCTGGGAATCTTGAGGCAATGTTACAACTGCCTCATGTACACAGACAACCCTCTCCTCCTCCCAACAAATTCCAACACGTGAGAGATGCAACCATATAGCCAAACTGGAGGCTAAACTCTCTCAACTCAGTACTGGAGGAGAAGGAAACCAGACTCACTACAATTCCAGTCTCACACAGACCTACCACGACAGCAAACCAAACACGTAAACACACAAAAACATACTCGGAGGCTCTAAATAAAAATCTGCCTAAGCAGCAGAGACCTCCAAAGCAGACACCCAAGCAACCGCTACCCCAAAACAAGACACGTGCAACACATAGCTCACAAAGCCAGTGTGCCGAACAGTCACAGCCCTTAAGGCTAAACAACACACCTGATACACTTGTAATAGGTGACTCTATCGTCAGGCACACTGACGTCCCGCTCACTAGGTTGAACAAGGAGAAGGACACGGTGAGCTGCCTGTCGGGCGCTAGGATCCGCCACATAACACAAGCACTCAGGTCACTCCAAGGCAAGTAGAAATATGACTCAGTCATTGTCCATGCTGGTGTGAATGACCTGAGACGTACCTCCCTGGACTACATGAAAACAGACATAGAGGAGCTCTCTGAGCATGTAGCCCAGGCCGGTATGTATGACCCTGACCTTGAGTAGCATCTTACCCTCACCAAGAATGATGCCACAATATGAAAACAAGATGATCAATTTCAACAATTGGCTTAAGTATTGGTGTCATTCAAAGGGGATCCAATACCCGTCAGCCTGGGATGACATGCTCGACAAGCCACGATGCTTCGCTAGGGACGGCTTGCACCTGTCACCCCTGGGCTTTCGGATATTGGCAAAGGCTCTTGCCACCCCCATAGTGCCTTTTTTAGGCAAGGCTCAAAAGACAAACCCAACTCCATAGGTATCACAAGGGATAAGAAACCAAGAGTAATGCTACTCAACGCCAGAAGTCTAAACCTCAAGATGCACGCACTCGAAACTCTCCTTAGCATGGAGAACATCGATATCTGTGCAGTAACAGAAACCTGGTTCAAGGCTCCCAAGAGCACCCCAGCACTACCAGGTTATACCTCATACCATGCTTTTTGGCCCCAAAACTTGGACCGAACCACAAAAGGAGGGGGAGTATCAATATTAGTCAAAGATTTCCACACCTCCTGGTTGGTGGCACAGCACGAAGCATCAGAGACTATCCATGTGCAACTAACAGTGGGTAAAACTGACTTCCAGTTTATAGCCTGCTACAGACCACCCTCCCAAACCCAGGAACCCTACTCGGCCTTCCTGAGAACACTGGAAAATATGAAGGTCTCTCCAAACACCATTATATTGGGTGATTTCAACTACCCAAACATAGACTGGGAGCATTACTCTAGCTCCAACACCCTAGCCCAAAGTTTCCTAGAATTTATAAACTCAAATGCTATGGAACAACTTGTTACTACTCCCACAAGAGGGGAAAACATATTGGACCTGATCATCACCAACATGGGGGCTCTATGCTCCAGACCAGAAGTGTATCTCTCACTGGTAAGATCAGACCATAAACTAATCTCACTGGATTTTCACATCCCGACCCCACCCCCTGCCCAGAAAACCACAGTGAAAAACTTCTCTAAAGCAAATTTCACATTCCTCAAAACCGAGGTGGAATCCTTCAAAGCCCCCGAGCCTGTGGAAAATACGGCCCAGACCGCAGAATCCTTTATAAACGCATTCTATGAACACCTTCAGGAATGCATGGATCATGCAATCCCAAATAAAACAAAGACCCAATCCTCCAAAGGCAGGCATCCTGTCTAGTGGACCCCAGCCATAAACAAACTATATAGTAGAAGGAGGAAGCTACTACATGATAGAGCAAAATCCCAAAAAGGGAAGGCATCTCTGATCAGTATAAGCAAAAAACTACGGGCACTCATAAAATCGTCTAAGGCCAGCTTCGAGAGAAAACTTGCACAGGACACTAAGGATAATTACAAGGCTTTCTTTAGTTATGTTAGGAACCTGGGTGGAAATTCCCAGATATGCTCAGAATTAGTCCAAAATGACAAAAAATACACCGAACCCACAGACATTGCCAACATCCTAGCTGACAGGCTCAGCGCAAACTCTCCCCCCCCCCACCCAAAAGGGCAAATATCTATCCCAGCAAAGTGCTGCCCCCCCCCCCTGACATCTCAGATGCTCAGGTAAGAGCCGCCCTCTCCAGAGCAAAAAACACAGCGTCAATGGGACCAGACGGTGTCCCAGGCTGCGTCCTACATGAACTCCAAGAAGAGCTAAACCCAAACATAAAACTACTGTTCAATCTCAGCCTTACTACAGGATATGTACCCAAAGAGTGGCATACAGCAACAGTGGTCCCACTCCACAAAGGTGGTGCCTCAACGGATCCTTGAAACTATCACCCCATAAGCCTGACTAGCTTGGTCTGCAAAGCTATGGAAAGGATCATCATGGACCTCATAAATAAAGATATTGGGGACCTACAGACACTGGATCCTACCCAGTTCGGCTTTAAGGGCAGATCCTGCCTCTTAAACCTGGTCGATTTCTTTGAAACAGTCACCAAGGCCATTGACGAGGGGAAGGTGGTCCACACAGCCTACCTGGACCTCGCAAAAGCCTTCGATACAATACCCCACTCGGGCATTATAGATAAGCTCACCAGCTTAAATATAAACCCCTATGTCACTAGATGGGTTGCAAACTGGCTCAAGGACAGAACCACATGGTTAGAATTGCTGGAGCCATGTCAGACTCCAAAGCAGTTACAAGTGGCGTCCCACAAGGCTCAGTCCTGGGACCTCTCTTGTTCGCTATATATTTCTCAGAGGTACAGGCCAACATGGAAGGACTGTGGCTGACCAAGTTCGCAGATGACTGCAAACTAGGCGCCATAATTGACTCTCCAGCCGACACAAGCATCCTCCAAAAGGGCCTCATAGAAACAGACAACTGGTGCCAGAGCCATGGCCTCAAGCTAAATGCCAAAAAGTGTATAGTCATCCCCTTTGGCAAAAACAAAGTGCCCACAAATTACCACATAGGTGGTAATCCATTAAGTACGGAAGAAGTAATTAGGGACCTGGGGACCCAAGTTGATAGCAATCTCTCATTTGAAAACCACATGGCCAAAGTGGTTAGAAAAACATTTTATATAGCCCACCTAATCATGAAGGGATTGACATCTAGATCAGGGGAGGTCATCATGCCTCTTTACTCATCGCGCCCATAATTGAGTACAATGCCCCTTTTGGGATGTACCTTACCAGACACCTGCAGCAACTAGAAAGACCCCAAAAGTACCTCACCAAGAGGATCAAAGGGCTCAAACAGATACCATATGCTGCCCGGTTAAAGAAACTCCAGCTGTACTCAGTGGCATACTGCCTGCTCAGAGGCTATTTCTGCCTGACGTATAAAGCCATATCCAACCCAGAATTAATGGACATGCTGCACCTCAGAAAATCCAAATCCCATTGAGTTACGAGCTCGAGAGACTTATAGGACATGCTGGAGGGACAGAGTCATAACCCAGAGGCTCCCTTCACTCTGGAATAAAATCCCAGTCCAGGTTAGGCAGAGTCCCTCATTGACTCTCTTCAAGAGGAATCTTGATGAGTGGATGGGAGATCGTAGGTTTACCCTGGGTATCACTTCTGTGTCACTGTTAGACAGAGGCACAGTATACTAACCTCGAAAAAGGGCATAGCAAAATTCATTTAAAATGGGTGACGAAAGCCAAACACACTCTGGCTAAGCTTATAAATGCCCTAGGGCAGATAGCCTAGTATGAACCTATAAGTACATTTATCAAAACTAGAATTGTGTGTCAAGACAGTGTTATAAAAATGAACAGCTGCTTACAAAAAATGGGGGAGAGAAACGGAAAAGCTATTTTTGTTCCCATACTTAAATGTGCTTTGCCAGATGTAATATCATATTTCATTTCAAATACACACCTGCAATTTATTTAAGTAACTTTGCAAGGCTCCTCACCAAACCTGTCTGGTTTGAGCATCACTGCACTACCCTTGACAAAACAAACTGCCTGACAGTGCTACCTGTTATGCCACTGACACTGACATTGTACCTGACTGTAAGTAGTAATTGAATACCGTAGTATGCCAAATCTTACTTATTTCAAACATGTATTTTGGGTTTGACTTTTACTTTCTCAGTATGGGAGTTCCTAGTGTACTTTTTTGATCTTTAGAAGAGGCTGAAGGACTTCTCTCTGGGTTAAGGCTGGGTCACTGTAATGGAATCTAAGAACCTATTGGCTAGGCAGTTGCCACTGTCAACTTTTTAAACGTATCCCTTAGATCTTTAAGTGCCTCCCAAATATGATGACTATCCCTACACATATGAATGCTTGTGGTAGTAAACTATTTTCAACTCTGGTCCCAAAACTCTGGAACATCATCCTTCTGTCACAGTATTGCCTTTCTTTGTCATGTTGCTCTTCAGTCACTCACTTTTTTGAAAAAAGCTTGAATGCACCTCCAGAAGAGAAATTAGTTGACAAAGGTGTTCATGTTCTGGTAACATTTGATCTGATGTTATCCATTTCATTATTCCTCACAGTAGGGATCTTGGATCAAGTATCGGATCCGAGCCGGCAACTATAGCTTAGACAGATCCAAGGCTCAAGCTCCTTCCTCTCCCATAATCCCCTGCTGCCCTCTAACTCTCAGATCTCATTTGCCATGTTTCTGCTACGGACATAATCCTTGGCTGCCGCTTCAGATAAGTGCCTTTAAAGCGCTTTTTACTTACTTTCATACTTTAAACGTTAAACCTTAAGCTTTAACCTTAGTCTCCTCTTACCTCCCTCCCTTAGTCAGTCTAGCTTTTAGCTTGTGTAGTTCCCCTTTTAATCAGTTAGGCTTTTGGCACGTTTTTTTTTTTTTCTTCTTATTCTCTTATCCTTTGTAGAGTAGTGTAGTTTCTGTCTTCTGCCTTCGGTATGTCAGAGAAACCCTGCGGATTTAAGAAGCATTCCTCTTGTGGTAGAAAGGTGCCCAATTCTGACTTGCACGACAAGTACTTATATTGTTTAGGGGCTCCTCACCTGGAGGTTGAATGTGACATGTGTCCTGCATTCAACTCCAGGGCCATAGAAGAGCGTCCTAGTAAATTACTACTTAAAGGTATGGTTCAGGGGGTCCTTATGTTTCCCCCTCCAAGGCCTCCCCTTCTGAATCTAAGCAGAAGGGCCCATTCTATTTCCTCCATACCTTCTGCTCCTAAGAAACCTAGGCTGTTGGATCTTAGATCTCCAGATTGACATCTTCGGATCCCAGAACCTTGGACCCTTCTAATGGATCTTAGGCCTCCTCAGATTGGAGGTCCTGGGATCTGATCAAGGCCAGACCAACCTCACATGCGACTGGTTTGTCAGATCCGACTACTTCTAATTCGTAATCTTCAGGTCCGACAGGTTTGTTAGGTCCTATGATGGTTACAGAAGATTCTGCTTCACCTGAATCCTCTGGGCATGTACTTTGGCATTTCCTAGACCTCTGCGCCGAACTCCAGATCACAGACATAGATCTTCGGAGTTGAGGATTGGGTCTCCAGCCAAGTCTACCCATTCTCCCACTTCCTCCAGATCATCTAGAAGCTTGTTACCTTCAGATATGGACAGGATGATGAGGAGATTTGTTAAAGACCAGATAGAGTTGGGGCTTCTGGTGTCCCCAGCCCACCCGGCTAGGGGAGCCTCTCCAATCCCAACTCACTGTTCTCCTCATCCAGGGGCTTTGTATTCCCAGGACCCTGATACCCACAATCCGATCCTGATGATGTAGAGTATTCCCTTTTTCCTGACTATGTCAGGATCCCTGGCCTGCTCTGTTCTTCCTCCCTCAGACCAGAGTGGGCCCCGTGCTGGAGCGGTCAGCACCTGCTCCACAGGAATGGGATTGGGTCCAGGCATTTCAGACCAATCTCTTCCCCTGGGGGCCTTGGCCCTTGATAGATCCAGACTGGTATCGTCTGGGGGCCATGGTGCTGTGTCAGGGTCCTTCCTTCCTTTCTGGGTGGCCTCACCATCTAGGAATGGGGACAGGGCCACTTCCAGCCTATCATCCTTCCAGGTGGCAGAGAGGACCTTCTTCAGGACTGGAGCAACATCTCCCGCCCCTCTGGGGCCATCTCTACCCCTCTCTACCTTGGGTTGTGAGGCCTCCCATCCTGTCCAGGGTCAGCTCTTTCATTCTAGCCTTCAGGAGGTTTCCTCCCCTCCTAGGGTCCTCGCATCTTCCGAGTCCTTCCATGAGCCACCCACAGACGAGACACCATCTAAGAGAAATTGCAAGAGGAGGTACTTGGACTCTCATGGAGTCCCGCGCCGGGGACATGACTTTGATGGAGACTGACCCCCCAGATCTCAGTTCGAAAATGTCTCCTTTGGGGATGTCCTTGAAATCCTGAGACAAAGGGCGGATGGTCTCCCCAACCCCAATCTTTGGAGGAGTCCGCGTTTTGAAGGTATTCGGGACTGGCCTGTCTATTTCGTGGGTGACCCCCTGCTGATGAGTTGGTGGATCTTATCACCAGAAGGGCCTGGAAGGAACCTGACACTACGGAACCATTGTCTAAGCAAGCCAACAAGTTACTTAGCCCATCTGTAGACCAACCTGTCTGGAGCAAAGGAGCCCCAGTCGATGCCAGCTCCATGGTCCATCCCCCCACAGGGAGTCTTGGGCAGTTGACCAGCATGAGAAAGCATGTGTTTGCTTCAGCTTCCTTTGAACTGAGGGCAATTAATTACTTGGAACCCTTCACCCGCCTTCAAAGGGACTTGGTCAAAGAAGTGACCACTTCCCTTTCAGAGTTCTTGCCAGAGGAGGACCTCAGGTAAGTGTGTCCCAAGCTCTCTGCTCTGACATACATCGCTAATTCCTCAATGAGGTTAATTTCCAATGCAGTGGAAGCTACCTCACGAGTGGCAGGCATCAGCATAACTACAAAGCAGCATGCTTGGTTATAACTATGTGGGTTTGTGGAGACAGTCAAAACATCTTTTACCAATGCTCCCTTTGATGGGTCCACCCTTTTTGGACCTTCTGTGAAAGAGACTCTAATCTGTAGTGAGCAGGAAGAGAAAACCTTGTCCACGGTTGTGATCAAGTTTCCTATTCCTCAGAGGTCTTTTTCCAAGACCCAACGAGGAGCTGAGAAGATGTGGTTCTGGCTTGTCAGTCTTCCTTCCTGGATGCTCCTGATGATTCCCCTTCCAGAGGCAGGGGGAGAGGATTCAATGGCAGAAGCCACCCTAGTGGCAAGGGGGGGTCTGCAGAATCAGGGATCCAAGGAACCTTTCTCTGAGCAGCCCTTCCGAGCTCTGGAGGCAGTCAGAGGTTGTCTTTCCCTTCACCCAGTAGCCTGGGTAAACATTACATCTGATCAGTGGGTATTAGACATCGTTTCTAGGGGTTATTTCATTCCCTTTTTTCAACCCCCTCCAATCTGAAGGTGTCTTCCCGATGTAGCCCCTCCTCCCATCAGAGGGAGTTGCCCTTTAAGGAAGTTCAACAACTTCTTCAAAATCGAGCCATCTAGGAGGTCCCAGCAGGACAAAGAGGATCCAGAACTTACTCTCACTTCGTTTTAGTGCCAAAAAAGACCAGGGACCTGCGTCCTATTCTAGATCTCAGCGAGTTGACTATATCAGTCAAGAATTCCAGGTTCCAGATGGTCACTGTTAAGTCCATTCTGCCTCTGTTATGCAAGGACGACTGGATGTGCTCAGTGGATCTCCAAGATGCCTACTATCACATCAAGATAGACTGTTGCTCGAGGAGACACCTTTGCATCCAGTTTGGGGCCAATCATTACTAGTTCAGAGCCCTGCCCTTTGGACTCACCACAGACCCTGTGGATGTTTACAGAATGTATGGCAGTGGTGAAGGCTCACCTGAGGCTGCAGGGATTCCAGGTGCTTCTGTACCTTGACAATTGGCTCCTCATGGCACCCACGAGGCATACACTGTCACAAGCTGTGCAATATGTCCTTCTGCTGTTCAGCCAATTGGGGATTACAGTGAACCTCTCGAAGTCCAATCTGGTCCCAACGCAAAAATAAAGTTCATAGGAGTCCAGCTGGCCTCCGTCTCAGAGATTGCAGAATTACCTCTTCGCAGAGTACAGCTGATCCAGGGAGTAGGTCATGCAGGTTTTGAATCTTTTGAATCCTCCAGTTTACCTGGATGTTCTTCATCTCACATTGCTGCAGTCCTTACACTTGGGTAGTCCGCTGTCCTCGGTCGGCCCGAATATCAAAGTATTAGGCTGACGTCGGTTAAGGCGCATAAGACTGACATCAGGACGTCAGGGTACAAATGCGCATGACCGACGTCATATCCTCAGTCTTTTTTGCCGCATGGTCCGATGCAGAAGCAGCGTTGCAAGTGCCGTTCGGCGTTCTGAAATTTTTCGAAGTCGGAGTTTCAGACCGAGTCAAAGTTGGCTAAGTACCCCGCTAGAATATTTTGTTTTTTCTTGCCTCAGTGGTTTACCGGATGTCAGAAAAGTGAATAACTGTATTTCTTGTGGGAAACAGATACCGCATAGAGATTATCATACTTTGTGTATTCCTTGTTTGGGGCCTGAGCACGACGTTGTTGGGTGTCGCTTTTGTGCTAGGTTCAATAAGCGCACTATTGCGAAGGTTAGATTGTGCCAGGTTGGTCTTCGAAGCGGTGTAATTATAAGATGCCGCCGGATGCTCCGACGCCGCTTCAAGAAGCGCAAAGACAAAGCAGCTAAACCCAGGCAGGAAGAGTCGTCTGCACGGACGCCGGTTCTTTAGAGGCGCCAGTGGAACCGGTGGTTCCACCGAGGCTTCTCTGGAGTCCCAGGAGAGACTTTGATTTTGCAGGATGTGGCCTCTCAGGAGGCAGGTCAGGCTGAAGGGGCTTCTCAGGTTACTGTACTCCCCTCCCTTCCTAGGGTGGTTAGGCCCTCTCCTTCGGTTCCCAAGGCTTCTCCCAGAGGCAGGCCAGGTTTAGCTTCTGTTGGTGTCACTCCTAGTTCTTCAGGATCTGTGCCCAAGAAGCACATGCTTAAAATGGCAGAAGATTTAATTACTTTGATTAGAGGTTCTTTGCCCCCTCCTGATAAGAGGCCTAGGGTGGAACCAGAGTTGGGGAGTTTTGAGCAGGCTTCAGATGTTTCAGAGTCTTCGGCTGAAGACTTGCAGGAGTACTCTCCTTATTCTGATTCTGATGCAGATGATTCGACTCCTTCTGCTTCTCCTCCAGAGGATTTTTCTTTTTCAGAGACTCTTCATTCTATGAGGGAGCATTTTAAGTGGGAAGGTCAGGACTTCTCTGATTCCAGGAAGAGGCTTAGGGAATTTTTGCTTTTACCCCAGCATAGGCCTTTGGCTATACCGCCTGTTCTGGATGTTGTGGAAGATGTGTTTGCAGAGGCTTCACTTAATCCTGATTCTTTGCCTCCTGCTCCTGTTAAGCCGGATAGGTATTACAGGGTGCCTGAGGCTCATAAATATCTTTATAAGAGTCCTAGGGCGGACCCAGAAACTGTTAGTCAGGGACCTAAGGGTGTCAAGGCCTCTGTTGTAAAAAATCCGGTTCCTCCAGATAAAGAGGCCAGAGCTTTGGATAGATGGGGAAAGAAAGTCTATACTTCTTCCACCTTAGCTTTGAGGGCTTTGAATTGCCAGTTTCACATGTTGAAATATCAAAACTATCTTCTTTCTCAATTGAAGTCTAAGGTAGATGCTCTGGCGGAAGGCATTGAGTGTAAAGAATTACAAGATTTGGTACATGTCTCTGAACAGGTGGGTAAGCATTCTTTACAATGTGGTTTTGATGCTGTACAGGCCTCGTCTAGGGTGGCTGCCACTGGGTCAGTTCTTCGCAGGCACGCCTGGCTGAGGGACCAGAATTTATCTGACCATGTTAAGACAAGGATTTTGGATGCTCCTTTACAGTCTGATGTGTTGTTTGGTTCACCTGTGGAGTCAGTCTTGAAGAAAATGGAAGACAAGGCTAAGTCTATGCAGGCTGTTAAAGATTTTTTGCAAGTCCAGCCTCCAAAGTTTAGTAGGAATTGGCCTGCTAAGGGGTGGACGTACCCTTCTTATGATTCACAGTCTAGGGGTAGATCTAGACGTGGTAGGGGCAGAGCTCAGAGCTCCTTCAGACCTAGAACAGGGAGTTCTCCTGCACAATCTTCAGGTGAGGGCAGGGGCCAGTCCTTTCGTAAACAGGCCCAATGACCTACCTTTTCAGCTGCCAGATCCTTCTTGCCTGGCAGCACCTTTGGGAGGAAGGTTGGCACTCTTCAAGGAAAATTGGAGTTTGATTACCCAAGACAGATGGGTATTGGATATCATACACCAAGGTTACAGGTTTTATTTCCATACCTTGCCTCCTTTCAAAGGCATGCCGGACGTTCCTCCTCAGCAAAGACTAGAGGCTCACAAACAAATTTCTCTGCTGCTCCAGATAGGGGCCATACAACCGGTCCCTCTGCCAGAAGTGGGCCTAGGATTTTATTCTCGCCTGTTCCTAGTACCAAAGAAGGGGAACACGTGGAGACCAATTTTGGATTTATCTATCCTCAACACTTATCTGGACATTCCCAAGTTCAAATTGTTGACGTTACAACAGCTTTTACCTCTGCTGGGCAAAGATCACTGGATGGTGACTGTGGATCTCAAGGAGGCTTACCTTCATGTTCCTATCAGGCTAAGTTGCAGGAAGTATCTGCGTTTTCGGGCTGGGACTTCTCATTATCAGTTCTCTGCATTGCCCTTTGGCTTATCTACTGCCCAGAGTGTTCACGAAGGTTCTGGCTCCAGTGATAGCTTTCTTCAGGCTAAGAGGAATACAGATCTGTCCTTATTTGGACGATTGCCTGATTCTGGCCCAAGGAAAGGACGAACTTCTTCATCATTTACAGTATGTGATAGCAGTGCTAAGATGCCTGGGGTATTCTGTGAACGAAATAAAGTCCAGTCTAGTACCCTCTCAGGACATGTGCTTTCTGGGTGTGAGACTGAATACAGCATCCCAGATGGCCTTTTGACCCCGGACAAACAAAAGAATCTTTCTCTTTACTTCCATCAATTGTCTCATCAGTCCAGGCTGACTGCAAGGACAGTCCTTCAAGCCTTGGGGTTCATGGCATCTTGTATTCTGGTGCTTCCCAATGCCAAACTGCATATGAGGAAGCTACAATGGTATCTCAAAATGTATGGACACAGCACTGCCAAGATATGGACACTGTCATTCAGATAATATCTTGCATTCAAAAGGAGTTTTGTGGTGGGCTCAGGAATGTCACCTAAACAAGGGACTCTCTGTGACCCGCCAGAGGCGAGTCAGATTCTAACGACAGATGCCTCAGACAAAGCTTGGGAGCTCATCTAAATGGAAAGTGGGTACAAGACACGTGGCCTGCCAGACTTCAACATCTACATATCAACTTGAAGGAGATGTTAGCAGTCCAATTTGCATTAATAGCTTTCAAGGATTTACTTCTTCCAGGGCAGGTGTTGGTTCTAACAGACAACACAACTGTCATGTGGTACATCAACAAGCAAGGGGGAACACATTCTTATCCTCTATGCAGACAAGCAATGATTTTGTGGGAGACTGCTCTCAGTTTACAGCTAAATCTTCAGGCAAGGTTTCTGCCGGGAGCACAGAACTCCTTAGCAGATGTGTTGAGCAGGCAAATTATGGATTCCCACGAGTGGAAATTGGATCCTCATGTATTTCAGAAATTGACAGTGTTATGGGGAACTCCAGACATAGATCTGTTCGCTTCTCCACTAAACTACCAGCTGCCAAAGTTTTGCACGAAAAGGTTTCATCCCACAGCTTGGAAGGTGGATGCTCTTTCATTCAATTGGAGCAATCTTCATGTGTATGCCTTTCCACCTCTGCCTCTCCTCCCAAAGGTACTCCTGAAGGTCAGACAGGACAAGCCAAAGATGATTTTAATAGCTCCAGATTGGCCTCGACAGCACTGGTACCCATTACTGAGAAGTCTGGTACGGGAGCCTCCATGGCCTTTGCCTTCGATTCCACACCTGCTGTCTCAGGAGAACAGTCATTTACTCAATGTCAAACTTCATTCTCTTCACCTGACAGCCTGGCATATTCTGTTTTAAACCCTGGAGGGTCTCAGCTTCCACAGCAAGTTTTGAATGTTATTTTGGAGGCCAGAAGGCCTAGTACAAGGAAAGTGTACGCAGATAAATGGAAGAGATTTTTATTTTGGAGTACAGCAAAGGAATTTGATGTTTCTAAGCCTAATTTAAGTGTGGCTCTTCAATATCTTACTGAGTTACTGGACAAAGGTTTGTCCTTCTCTTCTATTAAGGTTCATGCTGCAGCAATTTCTGCTCACTATGACTGTGACCCACCATTGTTTTCTCATCCTTTGTTTAAGCAATTCCTTAGAGGGGCAAAGAATATAAGACCCCCACGGAGAGCTCCTACTCCTGCTTGGGATCTCAATTTTGTGTTGGAGAAACTCACTCTACAACCTTTTGAGCCTGCAGCTACTGCTGAGTTGAAATATTTATCATGGAAGACTGCTTTTTGTTGGCCATTACCTCTGCGAGAAGGGTTTCTGAATTACAGGCCCTTATGGCGGTTGAGCCTTTCTTAATTTTCCATAAGGATAGGGTATCTTTGCGTACTAATCCTTCCTTTATGCCTAAAGTGGTTTCTAGTGTGGCTTTAAACCAAACTATTCATTTGCCTACTTTTTATGCAAACCCCAAAATAAAGGGGAAAAGATTTTGCACACTTTGGATATACACAGGCAGTTGCGATATTATTTGAGCAGAACTAAAGGGTTCAGGCAGTCTCAGCAGTTATTTGTTTCTTTTGCTTTGGGTTCTCAGGGCAAGCCTGTGTCAAAACAAACTATTTCTAAGTGGATTGGGTTTTGTATTGCTTTCTGTTATTCCCATCATGGTAAGGAGATTCCAGCTGGGATTAGGCCTCATTCCACTAGGGCTACTGCCACTTCTACAGCTTTTTAAGGGGTGGCAACTAAAGATATTTTGGAGGCAGCTACTTGGAGTTCAGTGCATACTTTCTCTAAGCATTACCACCTTCCACTTTACTCTAAATCTAGGGCTGGTTTTGCCACTGCAGTTTTACAGGGCATTTTGGCAGCTCCTACTGCTTTATAGTTTGCCATCCTCCCTTATCTCTGCTTTGGGATTCTACCCAAGTGTAAGGACTGCAGCAATGTGAGATGAAGAACATAGTACAGTTTTGTACCTACCATAAATGTAGATGTTCGAAGATCCACATTGCTGCAGTCCAATTTACCCTCCCTCCTTCCCCTCTGTAGTTAGAGGCGGTTGTGTGGTTGGGGTTGTACATATTGTGGATATTGTATATATTGTACATATGCTTAGTTCTAGGGTGGTTGGTTGTTTTTTGCTGTCTTTTGGTTTTGACCTTTCTTTTTAGGGTCTTCTGACATCTGGGGCAAGAAAAGACTGAGGATATGACGTCGGTCATGCGCATTTGTACGCCCTGATGTCAGTCTTGCGCCTTGACCGACGCCAGCCTAATACTTTGATATTCGGGACCGAGGACAGCGGACTACCCAAGTGTAAGGACTGCAGCAATGTGGATCTTCGAACATCTACATTTACGGTAGGTACAAAACTGTACATGTTCTTCGTTCCACATTGCTGCAGTCCTAACTATTGGGTAGTCCGCTGTCCAGTCAGCCCGAATACCAGAGTATGGCTGACGTCGGTCAGGGCGCATTAGACTGACGCCAGTACGCCAGGGTACTAATGCGCATGACCACGCCATATCCTCAGTCTTTTGCCGCATGGTCCGATGCAGAAGCTTTTTTGCGAGTGCAGGTTGGCGTTCTGAAATTTTCTGAAGCCGGAGTTTCAGACCGAATCAGAGTTGGCTAAGTACCCCGTTGGGGAACATTTTCGTTTTTTCTTGCCTCAGTATTTAACCGGATGTCAGAAAAAGTGAATAACTGTATTTCTTGTGGGAAACAGATACCTCATAGGGATTACCATACCTTGTGTATACCTTGTTTAGGGCCTGAGCACGACGTTGTTGGATGCCGCTCTTGTGCTAGGTTTAACAAACGCACTATTAAGAGAAGGTTAGACTGTGCCAGGTTAGTGTTTGGGAAGCGTTGCAATTATAAAATGCCGCCGGATGTTCCGCCCGCTTCGCCCAAAAGCGCAAGGACAAAACAGCGAAGCCTAGGGTTGATGAACCGCAGTCCTGGACGCCGGTTCTTTAGAAGGCTCAGTGGAGCCAGAGGTTTTGCCAGGAGTTTCTTTGGAGTCTCAGGCAGAGACTTTACTGTTACAGGATGTGCCTTCTCAGGAAGTAGGCCAGGCTGAGGGGGCTTCTCAGGTAACTGTTCTTCCTCTCTTCCTAAGGTAGTTAGAGCCTCCTTCTGTTTCAAAAACTTCTTTGAGAGGTAGGCCAAGTTTAGCTTCAGTGGGGGCTTCTCCTAGCACTTCAGGCTCTGTGCCTAAGAAACATATGCTTAAAATGGCAGAAGATTTGATTACTATGATTAGAGGCTCTATGCCCCCCCCTGATAAGAGGCCTAGGGTGGAGCCTGAGTTTGAAAGTTTTGAACAGTGTTCAGAGGCTTCTGAGTCTTCTGCGGAAGATTTACCGGAGTTCCCTCCTTATTCTGATTCTGATGTGGATGATTCCACTCCTACAGCTTCTCCTCCTGAGGATTTCTCATTTTCAGAGACTCTGCATTCCATGAGGGAGCACTTTAAATGGGAAGGCCAGGATTACTCTGATTCCAGGAAAAGGCTTAGGGAATTCTTGTTTTTACCCCAGCATAGGCCCTTAGCTATACCTCCTGTGTTGAATGTGGTGGAAGATGTTTTGCAGAGGCTTCCTGAACCCTGATTCTTTGCCTCCTGCTCCTGTTAAACCTGATAGGTACTATAGGGTGCCTGAAGCTCATAAGTATCTTTTAAGAGTCCTAGGGCAGACCCGAAACTGTTTCTCAGGGACCTAAAGGTGTTAAGGCCTCTGTGGTTAAAAACCCTGTTCCCACTGATAAAGAGGCAAGGGCTTTGGATAGATGGGGAAAGAAAGTGTATACTTCTTCCACTTTAGCCATGAGGGCGTTGAATTGTCAGTTTCACATGCTAAAATATCAAAATTATCTCCTTTCACAATTGAAATCTAAGGTGGATGCTTTGGCGGAAGGTATTGAGTGTAAAGAGTTGCTGGATTTAGTTCATGTGTCTGAACAAGTGGGTAAGCATTCTTTGCAATGTGGTTTTGATGCTGTACAGGCCTCCTCGAGGGTGGCTGCCACTAGTTCTGTTCTTCGCAGGCATGCCTGGTTGAGGGATCAGAATTTAGCTGAGCATGTTAAGACAAGGATTTTGGATGCTCCTTTACAGTCTGATGTGTTGTTTGGTTCGCCTGTTGAAGCAGTTTTAAAGAAAATGGAGGACAAAGCTAAGTCTATGCAAACTGTTAAAGATTTTTTGCAGGTGCAGCCACCAAGTTTAGTAGAAATTGGCCTACTAAGGGTTGGACATATCCTGCTTATGATTCCCAGTCTAGGGGTAGGTCTAGACATGGTAGGGGCAGAGCTCAAGGTTCTTTTAGGCCTAGAACAGGGAGTTCACCTGCTCAGACTTCTGGTGAGGGCAGGGGTCAGTCCTTTCGTAAACAGACCCAATGACCTGCCTTTTCAGCTGCCAGTAGATTCTCGCCTGGCAGCTCCTTTGGGAGGAAGACTGTCTCTTTTCAAAGAAAATTGGGATTTAATTACTCAAGACAGATGGGTGTTGGATATCATTCACCACGGTTACAGGTTTTATTTCCATACATTGCCCCCTTTCAAAGGCATGCCAGACGCTCCTCCTCCACAAAGGAAAGAGGCTCACAAGCAAATTTTTCAGTTACTCCAAATAGGGGCCATTCAGCCAGTCCCTGTATCACAAAGGGGCCTAGGATTTTATTCTCGCCTGTTCCTAGTACCAAAGAAGGGGAACACGTGGAGACCAATTTTGGATTTATCTATCCTCAACACTTATCTGACATTCCCAAGTTCAAGATGTTGACGTTACAACAGCTTTTACCTCTGCTGGGCAAAGATCACTGGATGGTAACTTTAGATCTCAAGGAAGCTTACCTTCATGTGCCTATAAGACTAAGTTGCAGGAAGTATCAATGCTTTCGAGCTGGAAATTCTCATTATCAGTTCTCTGCATTGCCCTTTGGCTTATCTACTGCCCAGAGTATTCACAAAGGTTCTGGCTCCAGTGATAGCTTACTTCAGGCTACAAGGAATTCAGATCTATCCTTACTTGGACGACTGCCTGATTCTGGCTCAAGAAAAGGAAGACCTTCTACAGCATCTGGAATATGTTATAGCAGTGCTAAGATGCCTAGGGTATTCTGTGAACGAAATAAAGTCCAGTCTAGTACCCTCTCAAGACATGTGCTTTCTGGGTGTGAGACTGAATACAGCAGCCCAGATGGCCTTTTAACCCCGGACAAACAACAGAGTCTATCACTTTACTTCCACCAACTATCTCATCAGTCCGTGCTGACTGCAAGGACAGTCCTTCAAGCATTAGGGTTCATGGCATCTTGTATTCTGGTGCTTCCCAATGCCAAACTGCATATGAGGAAGCTACAATGGTATCTCAAAAATGTATGGACACAGCACTGCCAGGATTTGGACACTGTCATTCAAATAATACCTTGCCTTCAAAAGAATTTTTGTGGTGGGCTCAGGAATGTCACCTAAACAAGGGACTCTCTGTGACCCGCCAGAGGCGAGTCAGATTTTAACGACAGATGCCTCGGACATTGCTTGGGAGCTCATCTAATTGGAAAGTGGATACAAGTCAAGTGGCCTGCCAGACTACAGCATCTACATATCAACATGACGGAGATGTTAGCAGTCCAGTTTGCATTAATGGCTTTCAAGGAGTTACTTCTTCCAGGGCAGGTGTTGATTCTAACAGACAACACAACTGTCATGTGGTACATCAACAAACAAGGGGAACACATTCTTACCCATTGTGCAGGCAAGCAATGATTTTATGGGAGACTGCGCCAGCTTGCAACTAACTCTTCAGGCAAGGTTTCTGCCGAGCACAGAACTCCTTAGCAGATGTGTTAAGCAGACAAATCATGGATCCCCACGAGTGGAAACTGGATCTTCATGTATTTCAAAAGTTGACAGTGTCCTGGGGAACTCCAGACATAGATCTGTTCGCTTCTCCACTGAACCACCAGCTGCCAAAGTTTTGCACAAAGAGGTTTCATCACACAGCTTGGAAAGTGGATGCTCTTTCTTTCAGTTGGAAAAATCTTCATGTGTATGCGTTTCCACCTCTGCCTCTTCTTCCAAAGGTGCTTCTAAAGGTCAGACAAGACAAGCCAAGGATGATTTTAATAGCTCCAGATTGGCCTCGGCAGCACTTGTACCCATTACTGAGGAGTCTGGTAAAGAAGCCTCCATGGCCTTTACCCTTGATTCCACATCTGTTGTCTCAGAGGGAAGGTCGTCTGCTCAATGTCAAGCTTCACTCTCCTCATCTAACAGCCTGGCATATTCTGTTTTGAAAGACAGCAGGTCTCAACTTCCTCAACAAGTTTTAAATGTGATTATGGAAGCCAGAAGACCTAGTACAAGGAAGGTGTACGCAGAAAAATGGAAGAGATTTTTATTTTGGACTGCAGCAAAGAATTTGGAGATTTCAGAGCCTAATTTGAGTGTGGCTCTTCAATATCTTACTGAGTTATTGGACAAAGGTTTGTCTTTCTCTTCCATTAAGATTCATGCTGCAGCAATTTCAGCTCACTATGATTGTGACCCATCATTGTTTTCACATCCTTTGTTCAAGCAATTTCTTAGAGGGGCAAAGAATATAAGACCCCCAATGAGAGCTCCTACTCCTGCTTGGGATCTCAATTTTGTGTTGGAGAAACTTACTCTACAACCTTTTGAGCCTGCAGCTACTGCTGAACTGAAATACTTGTCATGGAAGACTGCTTTTTTGTTGGCTATTACTTCTGCAAGAAGGGTTTCTGAGTTACAGGCCCTTATGGCGGTTGAGCCTTTTGATTTTTCATAAGGATAGGGTATCATTACGCACTAATCCTTCTTTTTATGCCTAAGGTGGTTTCTAGTGTGGCTTTAAACCAAACTATTCATTTGCCTACTTTTTATGCAGATCCCCAAAATAAAGGGGAAAAGATTTTGCACACTTTAGATGTGCACAGGCAATTGCGTTATTATTTGAGCAGGACTAAGGATTTTAGGCAGTCTCAGCAGTTGTTTGTTTCTTTTGCTTTGAGTTCGCAGGGCAAGCCTGTGTCAAAACAAACTATTTCTAGGTGGATTGGGTTTTGCATTGCATTTTGTTATTCCCATCATGGCAAGGAGATTCCAGCTGGGATTAGGCCTCATTCCACTAGGGCTACTGCCACTTCAACAGCATTTCTAAGGGGTGGCAACTAAGGATATTTTGGAAGCAGCTACTTGGAGTTCAGTGCATACTTTCTCTAAGCATTATCACCTTCCTCTCTACTCTAAGTCTAGGGCTGGTTTTGCCACAGCTATTTTGCAAGGCATGTTGTCAGCTCCTGCTTCTTTATGATTTGCCAGCCTCCCTTACCTCTGCTTTGGGATTCTACCCAATAGTTAGGACTGCAGCAATGTGGAACGAAGAACATAGTACAGTTTTGTACCTACCATAAATGTAGATGTTCGAGGATCCACATTGCTGCAGTCCAATTTACCCTCCCTCCTTCCCTCTGTGTTTAGGGGTGGTTGTGTAGGTGAGGTTATATGCTGATATTTTTGTATATACTTTTGTATCTATTGTACATATTTTTGGTGCAGGTATGTTGGGCCTTGTCTTTTTAGGGTCTTCTGACATCTGGGGCAAGAAAAGACTGAGGATATGACGTCGGTCATGCGCATTAGTACCCTGACGTACTGACGTCAGTCTAATGCGCCCTGACCGACGTCAGCCATATACTCTGGTATTCGGGCCGACTGGACAGCGGACTACCCAATAGTTAGGACTGCAGCAATGTGGATCCTCGAACATCTACATTTATGGTAGGTACAAAACTGTACTTTTCTTCAGACCCTAGGATCCACAGCCATGGCCGTACAGCTTGTGTCACTGGCAAGGTACCATATGTGGGTTTTACAGTGAACCCTGATGGTTCAGTGGGCCAATGTTCTTTGTGTTTCACTGTTGCAGTCATTACATTTGGGTAATCTGCTGGCAGGTTGCCCTCAGTCGGCCTGAATAACAAAGTCTTGGGTCCTGCGTCAGTTGCTGTCTCCTCTTCCATGACGTCAGGTCATCAGGGGTATAAAACATGCAGCCGATGCCATTTTAATCCGTCTTTCTTGCCGCGCTGTGCCTGAAGCAGAAGCAGTTCGTAAGTGCTGGTCGGCTGACTCCTGAAATTTTCGTTTTCGAGTTTCAGAACCGAAGTCTTCAAACTAAGTGCCCCGTTGGGAAAACTTTTTCTTGCTCCTTACCAATGTCAGTAAAAGTTAATTGCATTACTTGTGGGAAGCAAATACCTCATAAGGATTTTCATTTGTACTGTATTCCTTGCCTAGGGCCCTGATCACAACGTGCCTTGCTGTCGGTTTTGTGCTAAATTTAACCAATGCACTATTAAGCGTCTGTATATTTTTGCTTCTAAATGTTTTGGTTCAAGATTTAACTACCCTGAAATGTTGTCGGTTAGCAATCCAACTACCGGAGTTCACAAAAAAACCGCAAGGAAAAGGATAGAGAGACAGACCGTCGATGTCCAAAACAGACTACGAAGCTTCTCCTAAGCCAGTCACCGGCTCACCGGTACTCAGTGAGGCACTTTCGCAGTCCCTGATACCCACTAATTTTGAGTCGCAGGCCTCTACCGAGACCCATTTGGAGTCTGGTATGCCACGAGATTCGCAAAGTATTGAACCCGTGGATGTCTCTCACTTGGATGGGTCTGGAGCCGCTGAGCAGGCACCGGCTTCTGAGGGTGTTTTCAGGCCTCAACATTTTTATATTAAACCGATGCCAGCAACAAAAACAAGGTCAAAAACAACTTCTATTTCTAAAAAACCTACGCATGAGCCATGTGCTCAAGCCCCTATGCCTAAAAAACAAATGATCAAAATGGCTGAGGATTTAATTACCTTGATCAGGGGTTCCCAACCCCCCCCCCCCTGCTAAGAGGCCTAGGCAAGGCACTGATTATGAATCTTCACATCAGGTTTCCATTTCTTCTAATTCCTCTTCTGATCCGGAATTTTCTATTCCACCTTATGAGGATTCTGATGGAGAGGATCCATCCCATCTGCATCTCCTCCTGAGGATTACTCTTTTGGAGAGACATTGCATACTTTAAGGGAACATTTTCACTGGGAGAGTCAGGACTTCTATCTGAATCATAGGTAGGTACTAGGCTATCAGCCCTGGGGCCTATACAAGCCAAGCCAAAATGATACTCTGGCTTTTGCCACCCAAGAAAATTATTTTCCTGTGCCACTGTTGAGCAGAGCCACAGAGGTGATCCCCGGGGTGAATTTCCTATTTCCCATCCAATCATCAAGATTTTTCTTGAGTGCTAATGAGGAGCTTTGTTTGATATAGATAGGTAGTTTAATCCAGAGTATGGGAAGTCTGTTGGACAGGAGTCTATCTCTCCGGCATGTTCTGTTTATTGTGGTGACAAGGTTTAGGTCCCTAAAGCATGTAGCTCTGAGGGATTGGGATTTCTTTAAGTGGAGCATGTCCAACAGCTCTGGGTTTGACATAGCTTTGTATGTTAGGCAGAGATCACCTCTGAGTAGGCGATATAAGACGGAGTAAAGCTGGAAGTTTTTGAGACAGTCTGCACAGAACATCTGTTTGAGGCTGGAAATCCTCTTTGTGAGGTATTTCTCTGGCCTTTCCAGTTGTTTGTAGTTGTCTTGAGGTACATACCAAAAGGGGCATTGTACTCGATAATGGGTCTAATGAGTGATGAGTAGAGGGGAACAATGACCTCTTTTTTTCTGGATGGGAAACCTTTTGTGATGAGGTGTGCCATGTAGAAGGATTTCCTGACTACTGTGGCAATGTGATTATCAAAGGAGAATCTACTCTCCACCTGTGTCCCAAGGTCTCTTATCATACTTTCGGTGTTAAGTATACTACCGCCTATGTTGTAGTTCATGGGTACAGAGTTTTTACCAAAGGGGATGACAATGCACTTTTTGGCATTGAGCTTGAGGCCATGGCTTTGACACCAGGCATCTGTCTCAGTGAGGCCCTTTTGTAGGATATCCACATCGTTAGGAGTATTGATTATGGCTCCTAGTTTGCAGTCATCTGCGAACTTCATTAGCCAAAGAGCTTCTGTGTTAGCCTGTACTTCAGAGAAGTAGATACCAAACAGGAGAGGACCCAGGACTGAACCCTGTGGTACTCCACTTGTCACTGGTCTGAAGTCAGATTTGGAGTCTGCTACTTTCACAGTGTGGGTTCTCTCAGTGAGCCAGTTGGCAAACCCATCTTGTGACATAGGGATTTATACCTAGTTTAGTGAGTTTATCTATAATTCCAGAGTGGGGGGTGGTGTTGAAAGCCTTGGCAAGATCTAGATAGGCTGTGTGAACCACCTTACCCTTGTCTATGGCTTTGGTGACTGCTTCAAAGAAGTCTATCAGATTTAGGAGACATGCTCTGCCTTTTACAAACCTGAACTGGGTGGGTTCAGAGTTTGGAGATCACCAATGTCTTTGTTTATAAGTTCCATGATGATACGTTCCATGGCCTTGCAGACCAGGCTCGTCAGGCTAATGGGGCTGTAGTTCCTGGGGTCCATGGTGGCTCCCCCCGTGTGGAGTAGGATAACCATCACTGTGCCATTCAGCAGGCACAAAGCCTGAGGTGAGGCTATGATTGAACATGGTACTTAGGTGGGGTGCCAATTCGTTCTGTAGTTGGTTTAGAACGCAGCCTGGGATGTTGTCTGGTCCCATGGATGCTGTGTCTTTGGAGAGTGTGATTTTTACCTGTGCAGCCGTGATTACAGGAACTTTGCATTCTTACGGTATAGAGATGGGCTCTTTAGGGGGTGAGAGGGGGGTAAAGTTAGCACTGAACCTATCTGCCAGGATGTTGGCAATATCAGTTGGGTCTGTATATTTAGTGCCATTGTGCTGTAACTCAGAGCAGATCTGAGTGTTGCCATTGAGATTCTTGTTATAGCTATAGAATGATTTGTGGTTGTCTTTAGAATCAGTGGCGATTTTGTTTTCATAACTAGCTTTGGAGGTTTTGTCAGGGATCGCAGCTTCTTACTGAGGCTGACCAGGGAACTCCTTCACTCATGGGATTTTACTCTCTTTTGCAACAGTTTCTTCCTTCTGTTGTACAGTTTGTTTATGGCAGGGGACCACCAGATTGGCTACCTTTTTTTGGAGGATAGTCTTGGTTCTGTTTGGGATAACATGATCCATGCTCTCATGTAAGTGCTTATAAAGTGCAATTGTGTAGGATTCAGTAGTCGTAACTGTATTGTCCATCTGCATGGGTGACATGAAGTTCACCACTTCTGTCTTAAGAAGCATGAAGTTGGCTTTGGAGAAATGTTTTACCATGGTTTCCTTAATGGGAGATGGGGGCAGGATGTGGCTATCTAGGGTAATTAGCTTATGGTCGGATTGGACCAATGAAGCGTTGACTTCAGGTGTGGAACACCGGTCACTCATGTTGGTAATGACTAGATCTAGGATATTGTTGCCCCTGGTGGGGGTGTGGATAAGTTGATCCAGGGCATTGGAGTTTATGAATTCCAGAAAGCGTTGAGCGAAGGAGTTGGTACATGAGTAGTTTTCCCAGTTAATGGTGGGATAGTTGAAATCGCCCATTATTAGGGTATTTGGTTGAACCCCAATATTTTCCAGTACATCAAGAAAAGAGGAGTGGGAATCCTGGGGCATGGTGGGTGATCTGTAGCAAGCTACAATCTGGATTGCAGTTTTGCCCAGAGTTAGTTGCACTTGGATAACCTCGGCTGCATTATGCTGAGCAACTAGCCTGGAGGTGTGGATATCCTTAATGAATATGGACACACCTCTGCCTTTGGTGTTCCGGTCCAGGTTACATGGCCGAAAAGTGTGGTATCAAAAAGAGGCTTAGGGATTTCCTCCTTCTTCCTCAGCCTAGGCCTTTGGCAATACCTCCTGTATTAGACATTGTTGATGATGTTCATAGGTTCATAGGTTCATACTAGGCTATCTGCCCGAGGGCATTTACAAGCCTAGCCCATAGTTTTGTGGCTTACGCCACCCCTTTAGTATGGGGAACTATACCCATTATTTTGCTGTGCCTCTGTCGAGTAGTGACACTGAGGTAATCCCTGGGGTATATCTGCGATCTCCCATCCATTGGTCAAGATTTCTCTTGAACAAGGCCAGCGAGGTGCTCTGCCTCACATATACCGGGATTTTGTTCCACAGCATAGGGAGTCTTTGGGTGATGAATCTATCCCTCCAGCACGTCCTATTAATAGCCGTGTCGAGGTTTAAGTCTCCGCCCTTGTGGCTCTGACGGATCTAGATTTTTGAGGTGAAGCATATTCATCAAATCTGGATTTGACATGGCCTTGTATGTTAGGCAAAGGTCACCTCTGAGCAGCGTGTTTACTGAATAGAGCTGGAGTTCTTTCAGTCGGGCAGCATAGGACAGATGTTTGAGACCCTTTATCCTTTTGGTGAGGAACTTTTGTGGCCTCTCCAGCTGCTGCAAGTGTCGGGTCAGATACATTCCGAATGGGGCATTGTACTCGATCATTGGTCTGATGAGTGATGAGTATAGGGAGACTATGACCTCCCTTGATCTAGATGAGAATCCCTTCATGATAAGGTTGGCAATGTAGAAGGTCTTCCTAACTACTTTAGCTACATGGGTGTCGAATGACAGACTACTATCAACCTGGCTCCCCAGGTCCCTGATAACTTCTTCTGTGCTCAGTGGATTGCCACCTATTTGGTAGCTAGGGGTAACCTTGTTTTTCCCGAAGGGTATGACTATGCATTTTTTGGCATTTAACTTTAGGCCATGCCTCTGGCACCAGTTATCCGCTTCTGTGAGACCCTTCTGAAGGATACCTGTGTCAGATGTGTTTTCTACTATGGCCCAGTTTGCAGTCATCTGCAAACTTTGTCAGCCATAACCCTCCTGTGTTTGCTTGTACTCGAAAAGTAGATGCCAAACAAGAGTGGGCCCAGGACTGAGCCCTGTGGTACACCACTTGTGACAGGCTTTGAGTCTGACATGGCGCCAGCAACTCTGACCCTGTGGGTTCTGTCACTCAGCCAGTTTGCAACCCATCTTGTGATGTATGGGTTAACATTTAAGCTGATCAGTTTTTCAATGATACCCGAGTGGGGTATTGTATCAAGGCCTTCGCCAGATCGAGGTAGGCTGTATGGACTGCCTTTCCCTCATCAATGGCTTTGGTGACTGTTTCAAAAAGTCAACCAAGTTTAGAAGGCATGATCTGCCTTTGACAAAGCCAAACTGGGATGGATCCAAAGTCTGCAAATTCCCTATGTCTTTATTTATGAGGTCCATTATGATCCTCTCCATGGCTTTGCAGATAAGGCTTGTCAAGCTAATGGGCCGGTAATTTCCAGGGTCGGTGGAGGCACCGCCTTTGTGAAGTGGGACCACAGTTGCAGTGCGCACTGGGTAATGATCCAGAGGTAAGACTATGATTAAACAGCTGTCCTAGCTGTGGGTTTAATTCCTCGTTGAGTTCGTGGAGCACACAGCCGGGGACACCATCAGGTCCCATGGATGCTGTGTTTTTGCTTTAGAGAGAGCAGTTCTCACTTGGGCTTGGAGATGTTTGGGGGCTGCAATCGCTGGTATAGATATCTCTCCTTTGGGGAGGGGGTTGCACTGAACCTGTCAGCCAGTATGTTGGCAATGTCTGTAGGAACAGTTATCTTCACATCATTTTGAACTAGTTCTGAGCATATCTGGGAGTTTCCTCCCAGGTTTCTAACATAGCTAAAGAAGGCCTTATGATTGTCTTTTGAGTCTTTAGCTATTTTTCTCTCAAAATTTGCTTTGGATGATTTTATGAGAGCTCTTAGTTTTTTACTTATAGTGATCAAGGGTGTCTTACCTTTTAAGGATTTTGCTCTATCTTGTAGTAGCTTCCTCCTTTTGTTGTAGAGTTTGTTTATGGCTGGGGTCCACCAGACTGACGCTTGCCTTTGGTACAAAGAATCTTTGTTTTGCTTGGGATTGCCTTATCCATGCAGTCCTGCAGGTGCTGGTAGAAGGCATTTGTAAGTGATTCAGCGGGTTGAGTACTGTTTTCCACTGCTCGGGGCCTTAAAGGAGACCACACTAGTCTTTAGAAGTGTGAAGTCGGCTTTCGAGAAGTTCTTTACTGTGCTCTTTTTTATTTCAGGTGCGGGTGGGATGAGGACCTCCAGTGAGATTAGTTTGTGATCTGATCTCACCAGTGAGGGGTATACTTCCGGTGCTGAACATTGTGCTCCCATGCTCGTGATGATGAGATCAAGTATGTTTTCTCCTCTTGTGGGGATGGTGACTATTTGTTCCATGGCATTTGAGTTTATGAATTCCAGGAACTTTTGGGCTAGGGTGTTTGGGCTTGAGTAGTGTTCCCAGTCTATATTAGGGTAATTGAAGTCACCTAGTATGATGGTGTTTGGTGATACATTTATCCCCTCTAGTGTTTTCAGGAAGGCCATGTGAGGTTCCTGAGTTTGTGAGGGTGGCCTGTAACATGCTACAATTTGTAGAGCAGTCTTGCCTATGGTTAATTGCACCTGGATGGTCTCCGATGCATCGTGCGTCGCCACCAGTCTTGAGGTGTGGGTGTCCTTGATGAATATGAATACCCCCCCCCCTCCTTTCTTGGTATTGTCCGGATTTTGGGGCCGGAATGCATGATATGAGGTAAAACCTGATAGTGCTGGGGTGCTCTCAGGAGCCTTGAACCAGGTTTCTGTCACAGCACAGACATCGATGTTCTCCATACTGAGAAGGGCCTCGAAAAGTGCATTTTGAGATTTAGACTTCTGGCATTGAGCAGCATTACCCTTAGTTTTTCCTTTTGTGTTCTAGGTGGTAGGTTTAGAATTTGAGCCTTGCCTAAAAAGGCACTATGGGGTGGCAAGAGCCTTTGCCAATATCCGAATCCCAGGGTGACAGGTGCAAGCCGCCCTTGAAGCAGCTGGCTTGTCCAGCATGTCATCCCAGGCAGACAGACATTGATCCCCTTTGAATGACACCAGAGTTTAAGCCAATTGTTAAAGCTGATCATCTTATCTCTGTATTGTGGCATCATTCTTGGTGAAGGTAGGATACTGCTCAAGGTCAGGGTCATACCTGCCTGGGCTACATAATCAGAGAGCTCCTCAATGTCTCTTTTCATGTAGTCCAAGGAGGTACGCCTCAGGTCGCTTACACCAGCGTGGACAATGACTGAGTCGTATTTGTACCTGCTGTTGAGAGACCTGAGTGCTTGCGTTATGTGGCGGATTCTAGCGCCCGACAGGCAGCTTACTGTGACCTTCCCCTTACTCAGTCTGGTGAGCGGGACGCCAGTGTGTCTGACTATGGAGTCACCAATGACTAGTGTGTCTGGCATTGTGTTTGGCCTTAAGGGCTGTGACTGTTTGACACTCTGACTGTGAGGTCTATGTGTTGCAGGTGTTGTGTTCTGAGGTGGTGGTTGTTTGGGTGTCTGCTTTGGTGGCCTCTGCTGTTTTGGTAGATTTTTGATCAGAGCCTCCGAGTATGTCTTTGTGTGTTTGTGTATGTGTATGATTTGAGGTTGTGATGGTACTATGTGAGACTGGGTCTATAGTGTGTGTGGTAACCTTCTCCTCCTGACTGGTCTTGCCAGTCCTATGTTGAGAGAGCTCAGCCTCCAGTTTGGCCGTATAGTTGCATCTCTCGCATGTATTTGTGTTTTGTGGGAGGAGGAGAGGGTTGTTCAGTACATGAGGCAATTGTAACATTGCCTCAATATTCCCAGGTTCACCAGCTGAGCAGGAGAGGACACTAGCAACTGATCCCTCGACATGCTAGAAGGACTAGACAAAAAAACTTTAAAAGAGATTCCGGTGGACATGGGTGACCGATAAATGGGGGTTTGCCTTTTTGGGGTGCTATCTATAAGAGTGCCGTATCAAGGTAATAAGTACTGTAGGAGCAAGTGCTAGGTTTAACAGATAGGGAATAGTCTACTTGGAGTCAAGTAGAGATGATCTTTTTAGTTATAGGATACGCTGATTAGATCAGTAGTATAGTTCGAGGAAGGTAGTTTTAAGGGAAAATTTGAAGAGTGGACTTTAGGTAGCCTGAATAGTTTAAACCTGCTTAACCGGCGCTGCCCTAGTGTGCAACAGTGGCAACTCCGCGCTAATTCGTGCTAAAACGCGCTTTATGGCAGGGGGCTGGAAAAGACAGGAAATGACCCAAAATGGCCAATAGACTACAAGTTACTGCCTTAAACCACTCCTCTAGGGACAAACAGGCAGCTCAGTACTCCCCACTCTCACTGGTGAGTAAAGAAACTTCCCCCTGACCAAACAAGGAAAATGGAGAAACACAGGAACCAAGACAAAGCCCAGGGATCAGCAAAATCTGGTCTCTGGAACACTAGTTAGGAAAGTATGGAAAACAAGGATATTTTTTTTGTTTTTTCAAGTTTTTTTACAGAAAAGCAGAAAACACAATAAATGCTATGATTTTCGACTAAATGCTATCAAAAGCTAGTACACTTGAGTGTATTAGCCTGTAGTTTAACTTTTAGGCAAAACTTAAACTAGCAAGTGCATTAAACAGTTTTAGCTTATAAACACAGTAAAAACAGTGCAAACTTTGATAAAACAAGCAGAAACAGTAGTCGAAAGGCACAAAAAGTCGAAAAAAGCCAAGAAAAATACTTAAAATCTGGAAAGGTAGCCTTTTCTGGTCTCTGCTGCTAGAGGAACACTGCTGGCCACCACGAGGAGCTGTGCTGAGTTCTCAATAGCTGGAAAAGCCCGCCAAAACGCGCTTTATAGCAGGGGGCTGGAAAAGACAGGATGTGTTCTCGGAATCAAGCATGGCTCCTGATTCCCTGTGTCTGGCTCCTAGTAAGCCAGACAGATATTACAGGGTTTCCTGACTCCCACACATTTCTTTTCAAAAATCCTGCTGTTGGTCCTGAGACTATTTCTCAGGGTCCCAAGGGTGTTAAGGCTTCTACAGCCAAAAATCCTACCCCTTCTGATAGAGATTCCAGGGTGCTAGATAGATGGGGTAAGAAGGTTTATACGTCTGCAACCTTGGCAATCAGGGCTTTAAACTGCCAGTTTCCTATGCTTAAATATCAACAGCATGTTATAGGCTTACTGAAACAAATTATCTTGATTTCTGATTGTTTGGAAAATAGAGTTTACAGGATTTATTGCATTCAGCAGAACAGGTTGGAAGGCACACTTTGCAATGTGGTTTTAGATTCCTTGGAGGCCTCTTGCAGGGCTGCTGTAACTGGGTCTGTAATAAGAAGGCTTGATTGGTTCAAGGAGCAAAATCTGCCTGATCATGTTAAAGCCTAAATTGTTGGATGCCCCTTTACATCATGATATTCTGTCTGGTAATAAGGCAGAAGAGGTTTTAAAGGAAATGGAAGACAAAGCTAAATCTATGCAAACTGTAAAAGATTTCTTGCAAGTGCAGCCACCCAGATTCAGTAGGCACTGGCCTACTAAGAATTGGTCCTTTCCTGTGTCCAACAGAGCCACTCAGGGCAAACCCAGGCACTCAAAAGGCTCCAGATATCAATCACAGGGATCTTGCAGGTCAAAGCAATGGGGTGCCTCCACCTCCAAATCTGGAGGTAACAAAGCACAGCCCTACAGTAAGCAGTCTCAATGATTTTTCTCTACCATCTCCAAGCACTTATCTTTTGGCAGCCCCCTTGGGGGGGGGAACTAGCACTTCATGCTCAAAATTGGCAGTTAATTACCCAGGACAAGTGGGTATTAAACATAGTATCCCAGGGGTACAGATTTCATTTCCATACTTTGCCATTTCCAAACGGATGGCCAGATCTGCCACAAAACCAGTGGGCAGAGGCCCAGAAACAAGTCACGTCCCTCATGGATATGGGGGCTATTCAACCGGTACCAGTAAAGGAAAAAGGACAAGGATTTTATTCAAGACTTTTCCTGGTACCCAGAAAAGACAAATCATGGTGTCCAATACTGGACTTATCGATTCTGAACACGTTCCTGGACATTCCAAAATTCAAAATGCTGACTTTACAACAGCTACTGCCTGTGCTAGGCAAGAATGCCTGGTTAGTAACTCTAGACTTAAGAGGCATACCTGCATATCCCAGTAAGGGAGCCTTGCAGAAGATACCTCCGCTTCAAAGCAGGTTTTCTGCATTACCAATTCTCTGCACTGCCCTTTGGCTTATCTACTGTGCCCAGGGTCTTTACAAAGTGCCTGGCACCAGTAATTGCATTCTGCAGGCAAAGAAGCATACAAATTTATCCTTATCTGGACGATTGTCTCATTCAAGCAGAGGACAAGGACACTCTTCTTCAACATCTGCCATTTGTAAAAAGGCTTCTAGTATGCCTAAGGTACACCATAAACGAAAATAAATCACAACTGGTACCCTCTCAAATAATTACATTCCTGGGTGCAAGCTTGAATACAACTGCCCAGATGGCTTACCTTACGCCAGACAAACAAAGGCAACTGACAACATACTTCAAGCAAATGGCAACAAAAACCCAGTTATCTGCAAGACAAATTCTGCAGGCTTTGGGGTTCATGATATCCTGCATTCTACTAATTCCATATGCGAGACTGCATATGAGGAAACTTCAATGGTACCTAAAAAGTTTATGGAGTCAACATTGTCACAGCCTGGAAACAATGATTCCTCTCATTCTCTGCCTACAACAGGAGTTTCTTTGGTGGGCAGAGACATGTCACCAGAACAAGGGACTGTCATTCACTCTACACCCTGCCACCCAAACCCTAACTACAGACGCATCAGACTATGCTTGGGGGGGCCCATCTGGCAGGGAGATGTATTCAGGGCAAATGGAGCCCAAACCAAATGCATCTACCTATCAACCAGAAAGAAATGCTAGCTGTTCAGAATGCTCTGACAGCCTTCAAGGACTTACTTCATCCAGGACAACTACTGATAAAGACAAGACAACACCACAGTTATGTGGTACACAAACAAGCAGGGAGGTACCCATTCCTACCACTTTGCAGACTAGCCATGGCCTTGTGGAACACAGCCTTGACTTACCAAATACACCTTCAAGCTCAATTCCTGCCAGGAAAACAAAATACTCTGACAGACGACCTAAGCAGAAATCTTATGGAACCGCACAAATAGAAACTGGATCCACAAATCTTCAGCATGTTAACACAGAAATGGGGAAGCCCAGACAGAGATCTATTTGCCTCCCCCCAAAACTATCAGTTGGACAAATTTGCACAAGAACTCATCACAAAAACGCATTGAAAGTGGGTGCTCTATCCTTCAGCTGGAAAAACCTATCAGTCTATGCCTTTCCCCCTCTGCCTGTACTCTCTAAGGTCTTCCTAAAAGTCAGACAGGAAAAAACAAAAATGATTCTAATTGCTCCGGACTGGCCTCGCCAACACTGGTACCTGCTTCTAAGGAATATGTCACACCTTTCTTCGTGGTACTTGCCTCAAACACCTCATCTACTGTCTCAGCAGAACTATCAAATTCTGCACACTCAGCTCCAAATTCTGAATCTTGCAGCATGGCTAATCCATTAATTATTCAAACCACATCTCTCAGTAAACCTGTCATGGGTGTCATTTTGGAAGCCAGAAGGCCTAGTACTAGAAAATCTTATGCTGATAAATGGAAGAGATTCTGTGCTTGGAACCAAGCACAAAGAATAGACACAGCAAAGCCCAATATTCCTCAGAATGTACAATACTTAACTGAAATGCTTTACAAGGGCCTATCTTTTTCTTCAGTAAAAATCCATGCCTCTGCCATCTCGGCTCATTACAACACAGAGCCTCCCCTCTTTTTCTCATCCACTGCTAAAACAGCATCTCAGAGGGGCCAAAAATTTAAGGCCTCCCAGGAGAGCGTCAACTCCTGCAATGGGACCTTTTGTGCGGGAAAAACTCACCCTGCCTCCTTTTGAACCAGCAGCTACTGCGGATATAAAATTTCTTTCTTGGAAGACAGCTTTTCTTTTGGCAGTCACTTCAGCTAGAAGAATTTCAGAACTATAGGCTCACATGACAGTGGAGCCTTTCATTATTTTTTACCCAGACAAGGTGGCCCTCAGGACCAATCCTTCTTTTATGCCTAAGGTGGTATCCATTGTGGCTCTTAACCAGACCATTCACCTGCCAACTTTTTTCCCAAATCCGCAGAATAAGGGGGAGCGGATTCTACATTCATTGGATGTACACAGACAACTAAGATTCTACTTAAACAGGACAAAATCTCTACAAAAGTCTGAGCAACTACTGGTAGCATTTGCTGCAGGATCAGAAGAGAAGGCTGTATCAAAGCAGACTATTTTTAAATGGATAAGCCATTGCATTTGTTTCTGCTACTTGCACCATGGTAAACCTGTGCCCAAAGGGATCAGATCCCATTCCACCAAGGCTGCCTTACTTCAGCAGTTTTTCTCAGAGGGGTCCCTACCAGAGACATTCTAGAAGCTGCTACTTGGAGCTCAGTTCATACATTCACAAAGCATTATCATTTTCCTCTCTTCTCTAAATCCAAAGCTTTGCCACTGCAGTCCTGCAGGGCCTTATAGTTGCTCCTAATGCTGTTTAGTTCCATCCTCCCATCCATAGCTTTGGGATTCTACCCAAATGTAATGACTGCAACAGTGAAACACGAAGAACATAGTACAGTTGTGTACACTTACCATAAATGTAGATTTTCGAGTGTATTCACTGTTGCAGTCCGGGTTACCCACCCGCCAGCCCCCTTTCTATACCTTTTCTTTCCTTCACTATACTCAAAAGCCTTTGTGGTGTATTTGATTTAAGTTGAAGGTAAATTTTGTGTTTCTAAGGTGCATTTATATATTTACAGTTTATATATATATATTTGCTCCCCATTTGGGGGACACCTGACATCTGGGGCAAGAAAAACTGATTAAAATGGTGTCGGCTGCATGTTTTATACCTCTGATGTTATGGAAGAGGAGACAGCAACTGACGCAGGACCCAAGACTTTGTTATTCAGGCCAACTGAGGACAACCTGCCAGCAGATTACCCAAATGTAATGACTGCAACAGTGAATACACTTGAACATTTACATTTATGGTAAGTGTACAACACTGTACTTTCTCTCTCAACCTATGTCCATAAAATTGATGTGTGTGTGCAGACAGCACCTTCTTTGGTGGCTTCAGTCTCAGGATCTCATTTTAGGCAGGCCCTTTTCACTCCCTCCACCCAAGGCCTCTGTGACCATGGATGCTTCCCTGTTGGGATGGGGAGGGGGTCCATTTTCCAGGGGAAGACAATTCAAGGCACGTGCTCCCCCGCAGAGACCAAATTGCACATAAACATCCTAGAGATGAGAGCAGGCCGTCTAACTTTGCAAGCCTTTCAGGATTGCCTCCCTCTGAGGATGATTGCATTTCAGACTAACATGGTAGTGGTCTGGTGTATCAACAAATGGGAGAACATGATCTTACCGGTTGTGCAGAGAGGCCATTAGAGTGTGGGAATGGGTGATGTCCTCCAGACACTTTCTTCTTGCAACACATATACCCAGGGACTCCAATGTGTCGGCCGACAAAGTCAGCAGAACCATATTGTCCTCACAAGTGGTCCCTCAGTCAGATGGTGGCGAAGCAGATTTTCGATCATTGGGTTCACCCATGCTGTGACCTCTTTGCCTTCCCAACAACAAATGCAGCATGTACTTCACCCTGATCCCTCCACCCGGGTAGTCACCAAGGGATGCTGTAGTCCACGACTGGCCTCCAGGTCTCCTCTATGCTTACCCTCCTATCCCCAAGGTTTTGCAGAAAGTGCGATGCCTGAGGACATCCCTGATCCTCATTGCCCCCTTCTGGCCTCGTCAGCCATTGTTTCCCTTCCTAATGTCTCGCCTGAAGTATCCCCCTTGAATACTGAATTTTCTTCAGGACCTGATCTCCCATCCTTTGGGGCTCCGTCTTCCCAATTTTTGGACCCTTCATTTAACCGCATGGTTTCTCCAATTCCAGTGATTTTGAAACAGTCCAGACTAGCTTCCCGCATCAAGAATATTATCCTAGCCTCCCAAGAACCTTCCACCAGAAAGGTTTAAAGTAGTATATGGAAAAGGTTTTCTATCTGGGCTAAGAGCAGGAATTTGAACCCCTTTTCTGGTTCTGTACCAGATATTCTCTTGTTCTTGTCCCCACTCTTTCAGGATGGGGCAATTTTTTCTACTATTAAGCTTCAGTTGACAGCAATTTCCAATTTTCATGAGAATAGCGAGTCTGTGGTCTTTTCCAGACTCTCTTAACGCTTTCATGAAAGGCATTTTACTTCTAAGACTGCCCATTAAGGATCTCTCGCCTCCTTTAGATCTAACCTTTGTGCTGCAATCTGTGATTCAGTGCCCATTTGAGCCTGCTAGTTCATGCAATTTAAATTTTTTCTTATGGAAAACTGCCTTCTTAGTAGCTATAACTTTGGCTAAGAGGGTGTCCGTGATGCGGGCCCTGTCAGTTGCTCCCCCGTATATGGTCTTTCACAGAGATAGTGTCTCTTAAAGCGACTATCTCTAAATGGATCTCCAGCTATATCTCTACGGTGTACACCAACAAGCATCTTGAGATTCCGGGAAAGGTTAGAGCTCGTTCTACTAGGACCGTGGCTACTTCTTCAGCCTTCATGGGCAGACTCTCCATTGATGATACTTGTGGTGCACCACTTAGTCTAATCCTTACAACTTTATATCACATTACAAGCTGGATTTGGTTTCCAGGAACAGGGCTTCCTTTAGTCCCACAGTGCTTCAACATGTCTTTCCTTGAGGCCGCACAGTGTATTATAGTAGCTGGAAACTTTGACCCATCTGTGATGAATGATGACATGGATAACATCAGATGAGTTATGTACTTACCATAACTTGATATCTGTGTTATTCTATGTCATTATTCCTCACTTTTCCCTCTCGCCGTCCCCCTTCCTTTTTGGATCGTCTGAGGAAGTTGGAGTGTGGTGGGTCTAGGACTATTTTCCTTTCTTTTTGGTCGTACTGATAGACTATGTTAGCAAACTCGATCTGAGGGTTAGAGGGCAGCAGGGTATTTTATGAGAGAGGGAGGAGCTTGAGCCTTGGATCTGTCTAAGCTAAAGTTGCCGGCTTGGATCCGATATATAGGTTCATAGGTTCATACTAGGCTATCTGCCCTGGGGCATTTATAAGCCTAGCCCGATTGTGTTTGGCTTACGCCACCCCTTGATTTGAGTATACTGTGCCCTTTTTAAAGTTTAGTTTACTGTGCCTCTGTCTAATAGTGACACAGAAGTAATCCCCGGGACAAACCTACGATCCCCCATCCACTCATATAGGTTCATAGGTCAGATCCAAGAATCCCTACTGTGAAGAATAATGACATAGGATAGCAAAGATACCAAGTTATGGTAACTACATAACTCTTTTTTGCCAATTTGGCCCAATGGAGCTTGCCCTAGCCTAGGATGAGAAGTGCAAAAATCAAAAATGTCTAAAGTAAAAGCACTTTTTAGGACAGATTGAGTCAGTACTTTGGGAGAAAAAAAATGATGGCTTGCAGCATTCCACTCACTGTAGGCTATCCTTAATATACTGTTTGTGGCTTACTAGCTGGGGACGTTGATGGTGTCACTAGATGAAATGGACTCCTTTTGATATGCCATTGTCTGCAAGCCCCCCAGAAGGTTCCTGTGGTTCAGTCTAGGCCAGCACTACTATCAATACAAGATGCTGCCTTCAGTCTGTCATCTTCCCTCCATGTGTTTACCAAGGATCTGGCTGTGGAGGCAGAGGCTTTGTAGGAGAGTGGTATTCTAGGAGCCAGGGTGTGGGATATAAAGAATGGCAAGATGCACGTATACCCACTTTTTGGAGAGGCAGTACAGATTTGGCAGTGGGCCATCAACCATCAACAGGGGTACTACTGTTTTGGTCATTCACTTTCTGGGGGAAGTGAATGTCATAGTGGACTATAGGCTGCAGTAGAAGTTCATTACTAGGACTGAGGGAGGCGAGCATGGAGGAAAACCTCCCAGAAGTGGGATACCGTAGAGCTTGTTCTGATTGCTACAAAAGAAAGAATGGATGTTCTTTGTGTTTCACTGTTGCAGTCATTACATTTGGGTTATCTGCTTGCAGGTAGCCCTCAGCCAGCCTGATTATCAAAGTCTTGGGTCCTGTGTCGGTTGCTGTCTCATCTTCCATGACGTCAGGTAGTCAGGGCTATAAAGCACACAGCCGATGCCATTACATCAGTCTTTCTTGACGTGCGGTGCCCGAAGCAGAAGCAGTTCGCAAGTGCCGGTCGGCCGACTCCTGAAATTTTTGTTTTCGAGTTTCGGAACCAAAGTCTTCAAAAAGCTAAGTACCCCGTTGGGGATCCTTTTTCTTGCTCTAAACCGATGTCAGTAAAAGTTAACAATTGTATTTCTTGTGGAAAGCAAATACCTCAAAGATTTTCATTCGTACTGCATTCCTTGCTTAGGCCCAGACCACGACGTCCCTCACTGTCAGTTTTGTGCCTTATTTAATCCTCGTACTATTCGTCGTCTGTTCATTTTCGCATCTAACTATTTTGGTACTCTGTTCAATTATCCAGAAATGGCTTCGGTAAGCCATCCGACTACTGACATTCTGAAAAAACTTAAAGATAAAGACAGAGGCAGACCGCATAGGTCCAAAGCTGCCGACGACGCTTCTGTTAAGCTAGTCACCAGTTCGCCGGTACTCAGTGAGGCACTTTTGCAGCCCCTGATACCCGCTACTTCAGATTCGCAGGCCTCTACTGAGACCCATTTGGAGTCCGGTATGCCGCGAGATGCTTCTTCGACTATGTCTCTACCTTGGATGGGTCCGGAGACGCTGTGCAGGCTTCTGAGGGTGTATTCAGGCCTACTGACTTGCATATCAGACCGATGCCATCTTCTTCAAGGCTTAAGACGTGATCCACGCCTAGAAAACCGACGTCCAAACTGCATGGTCAGGCCCATACGCCTAAAAACAAATAAGAATGGCTGAAGACCTTATTACTCTAATTAGGGGAAGTCACCCTGCTCCCTCTAAGAGACCTAGAAGTGATTTTCCTTTTGATTCTTCTGATCAGGATTCTGAAATTTCTGTTTTTTCTGATGACCAGGATTTGCCCTTATCTACCTATGAGGATTCTGATGCAGAGGACTCCATTCCCTCTGCTTGCCCTCCAGAAGATTTCTCTTTTGGTGAAACTTTGCACACTCTTAGGGAGCATTTCCACTGGGAAAGCCAGGATTACTCTGACTCCAAAAAGAGGCTTAGGGAATTTTATCCTGCCTCAACACAGGCCTTTAGCTATCCCTCCTGTACTGGAACATTGTACATGATGCCTTCTTGGAATCTAGCCTGGCCCCAGACACCTTACCTCTGGCTCCCAGGAAACCTGACAGGTATTAGAGTACCTGACTCTCACAAGTTCCTCTTTAAGAATCCTGCTGCGGACCCAGGGACCATTTCACAGGGACTGAAAGGCATAAAGGCATTAAGGCTACTACTGCCAAAAATCCTACCCCCTCTGATAGATATTCCAGGGCCCTGGACAGATTGGGTAAGAAGGTGTACACTTCTGCTACTTTGGCCATTAGGGCCTTAAACTGCCAGTTTCATATGTTAAAGTGCCAGCAGCATATCATTGGATTATTTAAACATAAATTGATGTTGATACCTGACTGTGCTGAAATTAAAGAATTACAGGATTTAATGCATTCTGCAGAACAAATGGGTAAACATACTTTGCAATGTGGTTTTGACTTAGAGGAATCTTGTAGGACTGCTGTTACTGGGTTTGTTCTTAGAAGGCATGTTTGGCTTAAGGAGCAAACTCTGCCAGATCATGTTAAAGCCAAATTACTGGAGGCTCCCTTAAACCAAGAACGCCTGTTTGGCAACAAAGCAGAAGTTCTTAAAAAGATGGAGGAAAAAGCTACATCTATGCAAACTGTTAAAGATTTCCTGCAAGTACAGCCTCCCAGATTTAGTAGGCATTGGCCTTCTAAGAACTGGTCCTTTCCTGTCTCTTCCAGGCCGCCTTAGTCCAAATCCAGGAACAGCAGACCACCTAGGCCACAGTCTCAAGGTACTCATAGGCCTAAGCAGTGGGGGGCTCTCACTTCCAAAGCTGAAAGTAGTAAGGCACCCCCTATGGTAAACTGTCACAATGACTTAACCTTAAACCTTCCAAGTCCTGCTCAACTGACCACACCTTTAGGGGGAAAGCTTGCCCTGTATGCAAAAAACTGGGAACTCATTACCCAAGACAAATGGGTCTTAAATATAGTTTCCCAAGGACACAGATTCCACTTCCACACCTTACCAACCCCAACAGGTTGGGCAGACCTACCCCCAAATCAGTGGGCAGAGGCTCAACAGCAGGTTCTCTCTCTTCTAAGTATCAGGGCTGTTCAACCTTTCCCAGCAGAAGAATGGGGACAAGGTTTTTACTCAAGACTTTTCCTGGTACCCAGAAAAGACAACTCCTGGCATCCTATCCTGAACACCTTTTTGGTAATTCCAAAATTCAAAATGCTACCTCTTCACCAGCTGCTTCCCATGCTGGACAAAAATGACTGGTTGATTGGATTTAAAAGAAGCATACCTGCAAATCCCAGTAAGGGATTCTTGCAGAAAATACCTACGCTTCAGAGCAGGCTACATGCACTTATCCGTTCTCTGCACTGCCCTTTGGCTTATCTATTGCGCCTAGGGTATTCAACAAAATGCCTAGCTCCAGTCATTGCATTTTGCAGGCAAAGAAATATTCAAATATACCCATACCTTGACGATTATCTAATTCAGGCAGAAACCAGGACATTCTATTAAATCATCTGGCATTTGTAAAGAAACTGCTAACCTCACTGGGGTACACCATAAACGAAAAGAAATCTCACCTAGTACCCTGCCAACAAGTTGTATTCCTGGGAGCAAGCTTGAACACAAATTCCCAGATGGCCTACCTCACGCCAGAGAAACAAGTTTATCTGACAACCTACTTCATATTACGGCCACAAAGACCCAGTTAACTGCAAAGAAAATACTGCAGCTCTGGGGTTCATGGCCTCTTGCATCCTACTAATTCTATATGCAAAATTGCATATGAGGGAACTACAATGGTATCTAAAAAGCCTGTGGTGTCAACATTCTCAGAACCTGGAATCAGTGATTCCTATCATCCCTTGTATAAAGACAGAATTCCTTTGATGGGCAGAGGCTTGCTACCTTAACAAGGGACTGCCATTCACTCTACCCCCTGCCGCCCACACCCTAACAAAAGACTCATCAGACTATGCATGGGGGGCTCACTTGGCAGGGCAGTGCATTCAGGGCAAATGGAACCCGAGTCAAATGCACGTGCATATCAGTTAAAAAGAAATGCTAGCTGTACAGAATGCTCTGACAGCCTTCAAGGACCACATCCTTCCAGGACAATTATTGGTAAAAACAGACAACACCACTGTTATGTGGTACATAAACAAGCAGGGGGAACCCAGTCTTACCCCCTCTGCAGACTAGCCATGGCTCTGTGGAACACACTCTTGAGCTACCAAGTGCACCTACAGACTCATTTCCTGCCAGGCAAGATAAACACACTGGCAGACGACCTAAGCAGAAATCTCATGGACCCACACGAGTGGAAACTGGAACCAAAGATATTCAACATGTTGAGAAACAAATGGGGAAGCCCAGATATAGACCTGTTTGCCTCCACTCAGAACTACCAATTGGACAAATTCTGCACAAGGACTCCCCACAGACAAGCTTGGAAAGTGGATGCCCTGTCATTCACCTGGGAAAACCTCTCAGTTTATGCCTTTCCCCCTCTGCCTCTCCTCTCCAAAGTTCTGCTAAAGATCAAACAGGACAAACCAAGGACAATTCTCATTGCACCAGACTGGCCACGCCAACACTGGTACCCCCTCTTGCGCAGTGTGTCACTGATGGAACCATGCCACCTGCCTCAGACCCCTTCCCTGCTGTCCCAGCAGGATGGCTAGATTCTGCACCCCCAGCTTCAAACCCTGAACCTTGCAGCCTGGCTAATTACCTGAGCTCTCCATTACAATCCCTCAGTAAGCAGGTGCTGGATGTCATTTTGGAGGCAAGGAGGCCTAGTACTAGAACATCCTATGCTGAAAAGTGGAAAAGATTCTGTTCCTGGAGCCAAGCTCAGGGGATGCGCATAACAGTACCCAGTTTGCCACATATTCTTCAGTACTTAACAGAGATGCTTCACAAGGGCCTTTCCTTCTCTTCTATTACAATTCATGCATCTGCCGTTTCAGCACATTTTAATATGGAGCCACCCCTCTTCTCTCACCCACTGCCGAAGCAATTCCTCAAAGGAGTCAAAAATTTAAGACCACCCAGGAGAGCCCCTACTCCAGCCTGGGACCTTAACTTTGTATTGGAAAAGTTCACTCTTGCCTCCCTTTGAGCCATCTGCAATTGCAGAGTTGAAATTCCTTTCTTGGAAAACAGCCTTCCTTCTAGCCATCACTTCAGCAAGATGAGTGTCTGAATTACAGGCCTTCATGGCAGTGGAGCCCCTCATCATCTTCCATGCTGACGGTGTCCCTCAGGACCAACCCTTCATTTATGCCCAAGGTGGTATCCAGTGTGGCCCTTAATCAGTCCATTCATTTACCAACCTTCTTTTCTAATCCACAGAACAAAGGAGAACGAACACTTCACTCTTTGGAAGTGCACAGACAACTTCGATTTTACTTGGACAGGACTAAGCCGCTCAGAAAAACTGAACAGCTGCTAGTTGCTTTGCTGCAGGGGCAGAGGGGAAGGCCATTTTAAAGCAAACCATTTCTAAATGGATAGGCCATTGCATTAATTTCTGCTGTAAGCACCATGGAAAACCTACCCCACAGGGGATAAGATCACATTCCACCAGGGCTGCATTTACTTCAACAGCCTTTCTCAGAGGTGTTCCTACCAGGGACATCCTAGGAGCTGCTACCTGGAGTTCTGTTCATACATTCATCAAGCATTACCACTTGCCTATTTTCTCTAAATCCAGAGCTGGTTTTGCCACTGCAATCCTGCAGGGCCTAATAGCTGGTCCTGATGTTCTCTAATTGCCTCCTCCCTTCCTTAGCTTTGAGAATCTACCCAAATGTAATGACTGCAACAGTGAAACACGAAGAACATAGTACACTTGTGTACACTTACCATAAATGTTGATGTTCGAGTGTATTCACTGTTGCAGTCCTGGTTACCCTTCCACCCAGCCCCCTGACTTCTATTTGCTTATACCTCTCTTCTGGTTTACTGTATTTAAGCTTTCTGGTGTATTTGCTTATAATTGGAGGTGTAATCTTGTGTATAATTGCTTCCCATTATGGGGGCACCTGACATCTAGGGCAAGAAAAACTGATGTAATGGTGTCGACTGCATGCTTTATACCCCTGACTACCTGACATCATGGAAGTTGAGAAAGCAATCAATGCAGGACCCAAGACATATTGATAATCAGGCTGGCTGAGGGCTACCTGTAAGCAGATAACACAAATGTAATGACTGCAACAGTGAATGCACTCGAACATCTACATCTATGGTAAGTGTACACAACTGTACTTTCTCCACCACTTCTGGTTACTACTGCAAGTCATTTGAAGTATGTGCCATTTCACACGTGGTTCTCCACTATTTTTTGCTTACTGCTACACAGTAAAAAGTAATTTGGAGTACATGCCATCTCGCACTTCAGTGGTGGAAAAGGTTGTTGTATGTCTTTCTGTCATTAGTTTAAATCTGTTCCTGCTGATCATATTTAGAGAAAAAAGGTTGAGTATCATTGGTGTCACCCCTTGGTGACCATAACTGTGTGGTTTTAAGTGCTGAAGGTCCATGAAAGTACACGATTTTGTTCAGGACCAAAGCAGATGAGTTCAAGGGGTGAGGCAAAACTGGGCTTCACCTTCAGACTGGCTCCATCCTACAGATATCCTGATCCCTGAAGAATTTCTGGTTGAGATTTCAGAGGTGACAGAGACTGCCAAAAGTTCTTCCACTAGGTAGACGTACATCACCAAATTTAAAATATCTTCTGTTTGGGAGGAAAGCAATTCAGTTTCAGGAAGGAAGTTTATAAATTATTGGCCAGTGGTAAAACATGTCAGTGATTGTATTTTTTAAGAGAGTCAGCCATACAGCCTGGACATGTGCTTGCTGGGCCAGTCATTTTCCATTGAGACACAAAGGGAAAAATACCTTTTTACTAGTGGTCAAGGTGCTACTGAAGATGAAGCGTAGGACAAAAAAGGAGTACAATCATTCAAGAAAATCAAATGCGGTCTATCTATAATAGATTATTCTCTGTGAGAGTTAGATAAACCTTAGACAGTACTATTTTATCACAAAGAGTTAAAATGTTTTGCATCATAGCTTCCAATCTTACAGTCAAGTGTTTTTGTTGTTGACTGAGTTGCCGTAGTCAAGGATTTGACTTTGTAAGGTGTGAAGTGATGACTGAGTTGGACGTATGTGAAATCTATGAGTGCACCCCCCCCCCCCCCTTACTGGAATGTGGTTGCCAGAAGGATGGCATTTATTTTCATTTTACAAGTCATTGTTTATAGAGATTTGCTACAAGATGATCTAAGCACTCCTACTTGTGATCGATTTATACCAAATTGACTCGTTACTACAGCCTAGAACAACTGAGCTAATTTACTTTTGTCTGTTTTTTGATTAATGTCAGATGTATAGCTATTGCTGCTGTGATTTAACTGTTTAGTCAACTTCCCAGACATTAATGTTGCTCGCTCTTTCTTTTGGTAGAAGAGACAACCATAGTGGTTTCTATGCCAGTGATTGCTATCCAGGAGAAAACCGTGTTGCTGTTGGCTAGTGTTTCCTTCTCCCATGGCTGTACTAACAGTGCCTTACCTCAGATCCACTTAGATGGCATATATAGGCAGTGTCCTTCCACTCAAATTTTAGTTCATCTTTGCCACATTAGTGTCTGCCATATGACCTATGAGTATTGAGAAATTAGTACCCAGTTGGGGACCTGATTTTTTTTTCTTTCTTGTGTATATACATTGTACTTTGTGTGGTGGTAATTGTGTCGATCAGATGTCTGCAGTTGGACTTCCATATACTGAGGTGTGGGGTATTTCCACTCCCCAAAAAGTTAATATTATGCCTGTAAGCACTGAATTCTGCACAAAGATAGTAACCTCTCCTTTGATAATCACATTGCCAAAGGGGTTAGAAAATCCTATGTGGTCCACCTAATCACAAAAGGGTTTGCATCCAGATCGAAAGATGTCATTGGGCCCCTCTACGCATCACTCATCAGACCCATCATAGAGTACAATGCCCCATTTGGGATGCACCTTACAAGACACCTACAACAACTGGAAAGTCCACAGAAGTACCTCACCAAGAGGATCACTGGCCTCGAGTAGATGCCCTATGCAACTCGACTGAAGAAACTCCAGCTGTACTCAGTTGCATACCGCCTACTCAGTGGTGATCTCTGCCTGACGTACAAAGCCATGTCCAACCCAGAATTGGTGGACATGCTCCACCTAAAGAAAACCATATCCCCTCAAGCCACATGCTCCAGGGATCTAAACCTCACCACAACAATAAATAGGATGTGCTGGAGGGATAGATTCCTGTCCCAGAGACTTCCCATGCTCTGGAACAAGATTCCAATCTACATTAGGCAGAGCTCCTTGCTAACCCTCTTCAAGAGAAACCTTGACGAGTGGATGGGAAACAGAAAGTTTACCCCAGGAATCACTTCAATGGCTCTGCTGGACAGAGGTACAGGGAACTAATCTAAGGGGGCAGCGAAAGCCAACACATTCCGGCTAGGCTTATAAATGCCTTCAGGCAGATAGCCTAGTACCTACCTATGAACCTAGTACCTACCTAAGACTTCCATATGTAGTGTATCTTTTGCTTTGGGCCAGAGCACAAGATTAACTGCAGTATTTGTCAGGGTATCACCTAAAGACCATCAAGAAAAGACAGGAAGCCTTAAGTCATAACAGGTCAGGTAGAGACTGTTGGCATTTCTGAAGCCTTCTATCATTTTTGCAGACTTGCAGCATGGCATCATGGAAGTACACCCTAAAATGGAAAGAAATGCACCCAAAGGCAGAAAGAAAGGTATGCTACGTCTCGGGGTGTCTGGTCCAGGGAGGTCCAGGGAGGAGCTGTATCAGCCCCTAGCTCTGATGCCTGCTACCACAAATACCTCTGACATCACTCAACAAGCCAACAAACTTGTGTCACATAGCATGTACCACTAGGGTGAAAACCACATTTGTCCTCCTTGTAAGATGATGGTTCCCCTAGTATATGCATCTTGAATACAACCTGATTATCAAACAAGAGGAGGGTGATGTTGTGGGGCTTTGACTACCAAGTTACTTTCTTGCCCTTTGCTTTGGCTGTCATGCCCAGAGTTTCACAGTGTGCTTGGTGGCTATAGGCATCCTCATTTTCTCCCTACTTTGACTTTCTGATTCAGGCTATGTACAGCTGTGTTGGTTGCTTTTAAAATAGTAAGGGTTTCCCTAAATGAACAAATGTCAAATCTGAACTTTGCCAGGAAACTGACCTTCCTGAGGCCCTCTTAGACACCAGCTCTGTAAGAGTTTACTTTCCACAAGAAAAAGTAGAATCCATTTCAGGGCAAACTGGAAAAAAGTGGTGACAGCCAAAGTATTTGTGAGCATTTTGGTCCATGTAACATCCACCCTACTCATTCTACCATTAGCCAGGCTGCATTAAAGGAAACATCAGTGGTACTCAATATCTGGGACCAATTACTTCACTCCCTGGAACATAGCATCACAGTCTTACCTTGCATAAAGAAGGCACTGGAATGTTGGATACATAAAGTTTTCAGAAAGAACAAGGCATGCCATGTAGGCCACACACCCCAAATTGGACTTGAAGCATGGATGCCCCAGATTCAGATTTCCCATACCCCTTACTGCCTAGGACAGTACACAAATTGATGGACGAGAGGCTAGGAATGATTGTTTGATCAGTTCTGGCTAAGGCAGCACTGGTTCTACCTCCTGATTCAGATGGTGAGGGGAAAGCCTTTACTACTGCCTCAGCATGTGAACCTCCTAACGCACTGCAAGGGTGTCTCTTATAGAGCCTAAACCATCCTCACTCTGACTAGCACCTTGGGGGACATGACCCTACTAACCTTTAGTTGTCTTCTCTCTGAGGTGGGGAAAAATAAGGGAAGCCATAAGTACGAGAAAATCATACCTAGCTGAATGGAAAAGATTCCCCCTTTGGTTCCAGAAGAGGAATCAATGCCCCATAAAATGTGGGTAATACCTATGGGTCTTCAGTGTTTCTCTGTGCTTTTCACTTCAGGTCTAGCCTAAGCCTCAGTGAACGGAAATACGAGTAGGTTACTGGTCATAACTTGTGTGTTCGAGACATGGATAACCAGGAACTTCGCTCACAAGGTAATTAATGGCATCCATGCTGAGAACACGTTGTAAAGGGTTATGATCAGGGAACCAATCATAATTTGTAGTGCATGGTGCTTTATCTACTCAGTGTACTACCAGTTACAGAAAAAAAAATATAAATGTTTGGCTGGCTTTAAAAGCCATAAAGCCCTTTGTAAGCACTGTCAAAGAGGCAGTAACACACACTGTTATGTTACACAAAGTCAGGGACACACGTTACTGGCACAGACAGCAGGCAAAAACAAATTTGTTTTTTATTCTGCTGCTGTCATTTGCTGGTCAGTACTGGCAGATTTAACTGACTGTCATGTTACTCCATCTTAACAAGTGAGGTAGAGGTGTTTAACGTTTAAGATTGGGTCTCATGCTGTAGAAGTGCTTAATTGATTTGTCTTTTTCTGGGTATTTGAGTGTAATCACCTCACTCTATGCACTAGGGGGTTTATAATCTTGCAGCATTCCCTTCCACAAGGACATAAATTTGAGTGTTTGAAACTGCAAACATAAAGTGACGGCATTGTTACAGTTGAGTGAACTGCAGATGCTGAATTGCAAGAATTGAGATACTCTTGAGTAATAGAGGGTAGTGGTTGTAAGAAAAACATGTTCAGTTCTTTAACAGATGATTTAATGTAAGCATCCTTTGTGCAGCTGTGAAAGAAAGAAGGTATCTGGAAGGATAAGAACACAAACCTGATGGAGGTTTTGGTAAATGGTCACACTGTGAGTGGGAATTGTGAAAGTAAGCCTTAATTCTGAGAACAAAAGTGAATGAAAACGTTATCCTGAAGGAAGGAAAGCGTAGGGAGGTTTAATATTATTTTCTGGCAAGGAGTATTTTTGCTGGAAAGAGAATGTTTACCCTCAGAAACAAGTCATTTGGGTTACAAAAATTTACTCTAGGATATCGAAAGGACTAGGCTGTGTCACTCTCAAATATTATGGTGGCGCAGGAAGGGTTGTATTTCAGAGAACATGAAGATAACTTGAACTAATGCTAATGTTTTCTGCCTTTGTGCTTAGCAGTCATTTAATATAGTATAAGCTTAGCAAAATGTTAGTATTAGTTATTTCAGTTAATATTTAAAATGCAGTTAATGTCGTCATACTGAATGCTAGAGGCTCTCTTTATTATGCATTTTTTACTACAACAGAAATCAGTAATAGCATTAGAGACACATAAACATCAGCATCTTTGTTCAAGTCCCACTTATTGATGTACAACAAAAATACTATGCTGAACTCAAGGGTTTAAGGTTTACTTTGCATAGAACAGTATCTTGTCCAGACTCCCAAATACATGGAAGCAGGAGGCCCTTGCAGGAAAAAAACTGAGGGGGAGTAGAGTTAGAGCAGCACTTGGCAAATCAGTTTGTAGTGGTCACGCTTTGCTGCATTGCATTGGTATTGTAGGTAGCAGAACATCAGTGTGCCCAAATCACTTTAACATTACTCTCCATTATTTATTCACTATGCTGTTGGCATCTAAGCATGTTACGCATGTTTGACTTACATGCACGCATATTGCAGAAAAGGGTTTATAGCAGTGGCTTCAGTGTCACAGTGTTATTGTAGAGACTCATTAAGTGAAACTGTTTTATGTTAAATCATACTGAAAAGAAAGCTGGGGGCATTTTGTATGGCAGCTTGTAATAATTATCATTTACAATTTATCTCCCAGTGTCAGAGTTGAAATATTGTAGGTACATCAAGGAGTACAAATCATACAACTGCTATTGTAAGTTATAATGAGAGGTTAGTGGTTTCTATATGCTAGATTGTTATTACAGCTGATATGTCACCTCTCCCAGCATCCTGCTTACCGAATGTAATTATGAAATTGTGCTGGTTGCAGATCAGAAATGTTTGAGTAAATCTTATTTGGGTGTTCTGATAAAAGAAACTGTTTCTAGCTTTGCTTGTTGCCACTTCTGTTCTACATCCATAGCATATCCTGAATGGTTATTACAGGGTAGTAGTAATTTTGTTTAGAATCGTAAACTTAATGATTACCACCACTTGCAAACACAGCTCACACCAAGGGGTTGCCTTACGTTTTGTAGTACAAGCTACAAGAGACATGGATTTGCTTTATTTATTTATTTTTTTTTTGCTGAGCAATACTTGCAACTTAAAATGTTACATTTTAAGGCTTGCATAGAAAACGTACATAAATGTGTGTGTGTGTGTATATATGTATATATATATATATATATATATATATATATATATACAACCCACACACACGGTTGTTTATACATTTAGTAAAAAATTCTAATTTTCTGTTTCTTCCACAGCCTATCTGCCAGCACATTGTCTGTGTCTTCAGGGAGCAGCCTGGGCTCACTGGCATCCAGCCGGGGCTCTTTGAATACATCCAGCAGGGGATCACTTAACTCTCTGAGTTCTACTGACCTTTACTACGGTCAAGAGGATCAAGGTGTGGATCTGGACTACCAGTACAAACTAGATTTTATGCTGCAAGAAAAGACTACCTACATTCCCTCAGGACCTATAACTACTATCCATGAAAATGAGGTAGTAAAGTCCCACAGTGACTTGCGCTATATAGACTCTTCCGAATCATCAGCAGTAGGAAATGTGGTGAAATCAGCGGAGCCTCCTAAATCTGTGACCTCATTATCATCTCGATCATCTCTATCATCTTTGTCTCCTCCGGGTTCACCACTGGTACTGGAAACAACGTTTCAGACATCAGCGCAGGACTTGCCTTTGCATCACCTCACCTCTGACTTTGATGATTGTGAACTGCACAGAAGTTTTGCAGATCTTCATCTTTATGAAAGTCAGATTATCTTGGACTCCAGAGCTGAAGCCCCTTCTTTTCTTACAGAAGACAAAGAACTTGGGGATGGCATCATTCCACCACAGTCCTCCTTACAGGAAGACCTTGCAAGTAAGCAGTTACTTTTAGTTGCATCTCACTCTGCATCTGTTTTGATAAAGTTTTATAAATTTTATTCTATTATTTTGCCGAAGAGACAAGAGTTCTTAATGCTGCACTTTTTCAGTAAGTCAGATCTGCTAAGAGCCCATACTGATAATCTCACAACTGCAGAACAGCATAAGGCAACATTCATTCAGTGGCACTGTACTAAAAGCTGCTAAATAAAACATAACACACATTTTGTTTTACATGTGAAGAAAATGTGTCCTTAAGACACACACACACACACACACACACACACACACACACACACACACACACACACACACACACACACATATTTGTAGAGTCTGTGTGTTAGATAAAATTGTATTGTGTACAGAATGTTAGTTTTAGACCAAAGTAAATAAAATATCCAGAAAAGTCCCACCTTTCAGACTCAGTAAAATGAAAATGCATTCCTGATAACCTATCACTTTTTAAGTTTTTACCTGTTAGATGTTTTTTCACAAAATGTAGCAAGAGAAGCTTTTGAATAAATCAGAAGTGCTTCGTGTGTGTGTGTGTGTGTGTGTGTGTGTGTGTGAGAGAGAGATGTCAGAAGGGGCAAGCATCTGACACTGTGCCTTCATTTCATGCCAAGATCATTTCTCTGGGGTCATTACTGGGACATTTTGACCCTTCTCACATTGGATGAAGGTCTTTTACCAGCCTGACTGCATTCCTATTTCTGTGATGTCACTATAACCTCGGCATAACCATACAAAAATGGCATAGTTAATAATGTGTTACACTTCATTTAGATACTCGTATTGAATAATACTGTAATGTCCCCTCTCTGGGCCAGTAATCAAAGAGCCTGAATCTTCATCAGTTACACTGGAGAGGGACTTTCACTTGGAATATAAATGGAAATACTCAATATTTCCAGATGCAGACCTCTCTGCATCAAGCACAATTTCTGTTAAAAGCACACAGGGAACACAGTCAGCTCAGAGTCTGGATTTCTCTGTCACCCTCCAGGTCCCAAGTAAGACTCCCCACTGGCACAGTTGTAGGGTTAGGTCCTCAGCCTAGTGTCCAAGCCAATTCCTCCAGCACCTTCTCTGTGAAACCAGTGCTTCGTGCCCCTGCTCCAAGTAGCTGACACACACACTCTTTGGGATTTAATTTTCACACACAGACACCCACAGACAGACAGACACACACAGACACACACCTGGAAAAGGCTGGCAGAGATTTACTAGCTATGCCACCTTCTGTCCAAACTATGAGGTAGTTTCACTGTCACCAGTCGGTTACTATAAGGCTCTTAAAAGAGTATCCAATTATATAAATGGTAATATTTACCAAACAGCAAGGCTTACAGAAGTGGCCGGAGTTATCACGAAAAAAATATGTGCAAATACTCTCAAAACTTAAATATTTTTCTAAAAGGACTAGCCACAATGAGAAGTTTAAATATATTTAATAATAAATAATAAAAACCAAAAACACAAAATATCTGTTTATAGTAAACACCAGAGTTTTAGTCACAGGAAATATTAAAAATAACATTGATGGAAAGTTTCACACAGTTCTAGAAAAACAGTATTTAGCTAATCTTGCTATCTGTTCCTGATTGGCTAAAAGTATTACTGTTCCTACATACTGAATATAGGAAGGCAAGATGATTGAGTAAGTAATCCTTGTCAGATCCAAGATAGAATGCTGAGAACAGTCTCCTACTAATATCTAAATATTATTTCTGGCTTAAAGAATGACATCACACACACATCTGGTAATCTGACTGTTTCCAGCACTATCCCCATTCACTAGACGTTCACAGGATTTTAGCATTTCTGTGGTACCATACACACAGAGCTTTGCTTAGGTCTGCTGTTGCTCCTGGAAGTCATAAAACACTTCCCGTTTTCTTACTGGAGCAAATAAGCCATACTTGGAGACCTTACTTCTGTGGTTTAATTCACAATGATGAGATAACATATTTATGGCCTAGGCCCAGTAGTTTAATTTTTTTACTGTTATTGAAGTTTAAGATTAACCTCTTCCTTTCTGTTAAAACCTATACATTTAATTCAGTTACAGTAATACATGCACATTTCTTTTCTTTCCAGCAGTGCACACTGTTAATGCATTTTAACACAAACAAACCTTCCAAATACATTTTCAGCACAAGCATCTGTACAAATCAGTTTGATGTACAAATGATGTATAATTATTTACAAAATTCTGGCTAGATGTGCTGGCATATATTATACATCAACTGCCCTACTTCTGGCATGGCTGGCAGTATCTCTTATCACAAATACAATCGCATTTTTGATCAGTTCTTAATTATGTCATTTATGTAATGTACTATTTTGTTAATCTAGTAGGACCAGGTTAACAAAAGAGTATAACCGTGTAGGGTCACTGGGCACATAATCCCATTTCACAGGTGACCCAGGAGCAATGCCTGGTTAAGTGACTTGCTTAAGGTCACTCTGTAGACAAATGAAGATTGAGGGAATCAAACCTTTCCACAGGGCCTTCAGTGCTCAACTTTAACCCTCTGTACTTGCTGCCAAACGTTATAATTTTATGATTGTTTTAGTAGCATGAAATACTAAGCTCTTATGCAACATCCTTTTAAAGAGCAACCAGGTCCAGACTAAGCCCTTACTCCATTTGTTTCCCCCAAACAGATTTTAATGTTCATCCTAACATGAAGTTGTGATAACTTTTTGGTGTCTGTTTTTAAGTATCCAAAAAGTCTCCAGCTTTAAAGATTTCAAAACCTCCACCCTAGCACCGTTTACTGCAGTAACTGTTGTAAAAGTGAATCTGTCATTGCTTACGTCTTATCTGTCTGAAAGTGATATAGTGTATTATCTGTTTATATTTTATGCATACGTGTTAATCATGGAAGTGAACAGACCTTGCAGACTTATTTTTCAACCATGATATGGGCTGCAATGGCAGATGCCATGTATATGGACAGTTCTAGTCATATATCAGTCATGATACTTTTGAGCATAAATGAGAGAATCAAGGGGTACAAAACATACAGACAGTGGGACTTTAAAACCATAGCTCAGCCATCCATGTTTTCACATTAGTCATCCTTTGGATTGTAGCCCTTTTAATGGGTGACCTTCATCTAAGATTTTGCATAGCAGGAGGTACTGTCCTTGACTGTGGTTGTGTTTTCACTTGCTGCTTAGAAGAGAAGATAAAGCCCCACTACCGGTGCAGCCTGGACTGTTCTTGAAGATGACTAGCAGAGACTATTTGTCCTTAGAAGAGCTCTTATATCATATGTTCTGTTGATTTTGACAGTAGTTGAATCACTACATATTTTGTTTCTATATTAATAGGCTTTATTTCATAGCATAATATTAAGAAGCTTTTTAAGCTGAGGATGGCGCAGGAAAGGCTTTTGGGTCTTGCCATTTGTTTTTATCCTGAGTGGAAACATTTATTATGTTTTTAGCTTTATTTTACAGCTGGCAGTCTTATTCTTATAGACTCCCAAAGTTTCTTGGGGGGGCTGAATTATATTAGTCTTGCTGAAGAATAAGCCACGGTGGTGCAGCGGTAGCGTTGTCGCCTCACAGCAAGAGGTTCTCCCGTTCGATTCTCGGCTGGAGCGCCTTCTGCGTGGAGTCTGCATGTCCTCCCTGCGGTAGAGTGGCGTTCGAAAGGCATGTGTGAATGGGCGTGCCTTCATTGAAGGTTGGGCGTCGGGCTGGCACCTCGGCACCATAAAAAATACATCGACTGCCAATCATTAGCTTACCAGAGTTCCGCTGTGGCGACCCCTAACCGGAAAAAGCCGAAAGAAAAACAAGTCTTGCTGAAGAATGTGTGAAAAGACCAGGAGTGGGTTTAGCTGCTGTATATTTAACAAGTAAATATAGAACTGTATGCTGCAGTGAAATCAGGGTTTTTTGTTGATCTGGGTTTTCTAACATGTCTTGGCTGGTTGAAGATTGTGACAGTTTGGCTGCCTATGGTAAACTCTGTCTGATCAGTATTACATTTTGCATGTTTGTTTTATTTGCTTACTTGCTTTGAATAGGTTTATATTGGGTGGTACAAGACAGTATTAATTCCTTTGAATTTATCAGAAATGTGTTAAGATCCATTTTAAAATAAAATGAGAGACACTGCATTTAATTTAAGTTGCAGTTATTCCACACTAATCTCCAACCAGTAACTTTTGAATGCTGTTTAGAAGGGCATAATAGTAATTTTGAAGAGTTTTTGAGAAACCTGAAGAAAATGTGCCCCTTCAGATCTTTTGAAATTTCCCATTGTTAATGGCTTTTTAGAAGAATCCCATTTATTTTCCAAAAGAGAGGCAGATATTTTACAAGCTGGGTAAGGCTTTGCCATCTGAGAGTCCTTTATTTTTATTGTAGCTGTTGGTATGAGAATCTAGAAGTGTTGCAGGGATGTTTTGCATAGTTGGAAGTTATTCTTAAGGGCTCAAGAGCTTAGAATGAGTTTGTAGTTGCTGTTGGCTTTAAATATTATTTCAGGTCACCTTCCTCATGTCTTAATAGGACAGATTTGGAAGCAGTGAAAGACTATAAAAGTTTTTTTAGCCACTTCAAGCTTTTATAATAAGGATTCTAATGTTTATGATGCTTACTTTGCATTCTTTAATTTTTCTAGCAAATGGGCTTTTAAGTCTTCTAATGTTAATGGTTATTTCAAGATGATTTCACTAAACTTATTTAAATTTTTTTTATACATATTTTTCACCCTGCATCTCTCCCCCATCAGCCCTCACACAACTAACAAGACCCATTTTCTCCAGTGGGGTGCTTATTAGTTGAGGAAGATTGTTACCCAAGCAGCCAGGAGGTTATTTAGTAATATTTGGTACTAATCACTCCCACTGGCTACTGTATGCTTACTTAGACCTGTGAGGCTATGCAGCGCCTTCCACTGAAGGTGTGCACATTCCTGCATATATCCCCCATGAAGCCCACCACATGTGGCTTGACAGGGACTAAGTGCACAGCTCAGCTTTTGAAGCATGCAGAACTTTTTTCTTCGTGCAGTAGATATCCACATTGCAGTATTTTAGGTCATCGTTGTCCCCTGAAGATGGGTAAGTTGCTGTTAGCAGATCGCTTTCTCCCTTTCCTATCTGGCCTGTGCAGCACTTGAGCCATTAATTGAACTTAGATCTTCTGGTTCATAGTCATGGCTTTAACTTGTACACCAGAGACCCAGGATATTTCAGTGTTTGACAATGCTAACTCAGATTCTCATGGTACCAAAATGTTGTAGGCATTGAACACCATAACTGATTTGTCATTACACCTTTGTCTACTTACTCTACAGCTAATTTAACTTTCGTATCTTCAGCTAATCGTGATGATTAAAGTATGTATTTAGCTTAAATGTCAGCCGTATTCAAATAATACTGTTCATAAAATTAGAAGTCGTCTTTATTTGTCGATGTCCTTTTTGATTTTGAAGCCACTGTCTTCATTCATGATTTGAAAGGCAGGGTGTAAAATAAAGGATATGTTAGCTAATGATTTTCTTCATTATGGAATAGGGATACCTGCTGGTATAAGGGTACTAGATGACCCTCTGCCCTTTAGTAGGTCTCTTAGAGACCAGTGATTATAAAAAAACAAGTATACATGACAAGTATAAATGCATATTCTTTATAGACTCTGACTAGTATGCATTGACTATTGCACACAGCAAGTTCAACAACTGATGACTGCATTAGGGCTAAATTTTTGTTTTGAGGATAGGTCTGATAAATTTTACATCTTTGTAAATGCAATATTTATTATGCATGTTAACAAGGAATAATATCTACAGAATGAATTGTTGGAAGTTATGTAGTCCTATCTCGCCTCCATTATTGCATGTGGGTTCCGCTTAGAAAGCCTGAAAACTTCTGATTGGCTTGTGACTAATAGGTATTCCATGATGCATGAATACATTCCCCAGATCTCATTTGCCGCGTCTTCATTCGGAAGCTTCTTGTGGTTGGCTGTGGCTAAGTGATTTAGTTCTTTATTATTCTGCTTGTTAGAAGTTTTTTAACTTCATGTGAAGTGCTTTTCTTATTGCTGTTAGCCTTATTGTGATAACCGATTGTGTCAATTTAACCGGACTTGACTTTTTCCTGGATTCGACTTTTTCTGCTATAAATTTTGGGCCGGTTGGCCTTTTTTGTGTGTGTTTCCGTGAGTGTGTGCGTTTGACTAAACCGTTTTACTTAGAGATATTAGTCTGTTTCCCTTTCCTTTACAGTAGGTTCGTTTAAGTTAGAGAACATAGTAAAACTTCCCTGGTTGTTTGTTGTGAGAAGTAGGGCTAGATCTGTTTAAGTTAGAGGATCTCGTTCCTCTCTTGTTGAGTGAGTGTGTTGTTTTTTCTCTTCTATCGCATATTGAGACTACCATTATGTCTAAAGAACATAAAGAGCATAAACAGTCAGGATTTAAAAAGTGTACTAAATGCTCTCAAAAGCTGTCCATCACTGATGGACATAGCATCTGTGTGTACTGTTTAGGGGCCATGCATCTTCAAGAGACTTGTCTCTTTTGCCATTCCCTTAGTCCTAAAGTGCTCCAGGAATGGAAGAATAAGTTGATTCTAAAAGGATTGTTAAAACTTTCTTTCGAGGAAGACCTTGCCAGTTCGGCCTCCTCTACTAGGTCGCATTCTTCCAGTAAAGATAAGGGCAAGACCTCCAAAAGGCCTTCTCCAGCCTCAACTTCTGTCTCTGAACCTCCACTGAAGTTACCTAAATCAGAGATGGTCTCTGTCTCTTCAGCTCCACTGTCTTCGGAGCCGATCGAGATTCTGGACACGGACATTGCAGTGTCGGCACCCAGTGCTTCGGTGCCGATCGCTAGCAGTCCTCTTCGGAGCTGGTCTACAGACACTCCACCGGTCTCCCCTACTTTAAAATCATATATATTACAGAGAGCGAGGTCTCCAACACTGTCCTCCAGATCCTCCAGGAGCTTTTCTGAAGAAATCGAGAGAGTGGTGCTCAGACTCCTTAAGTCGTCGGCCTTGCCAAAATTTTTATCGGCTCCGACCCTGCTCTTTTTCCTTCTCCAACCCAGATTGGGCCTTTGGAGCCGATGCTGTCAGTACAGACTACAGTGGTGACTACAGTGGTGTCCTTGGCTCCAGTACCCCGGGTGGTTGTCTCGGAGCCGAGCCCCGCGCCGACACTGTTGGCGCCGTCCGAAGTGTTTAGGGTCTGAAGCACTCCGGTCAGGCCCGAGGGGGACACTTGGAACCGAACCTCTTCGGTGCCGAGTCTTCCTCTTGTTGCGTCGGCCCAAGTGAGCTCGGACCCTACATCATTCTCAGAGCCGATTACTTTGGAGACATCAGCTCCTATGCTCTCCTCGGAGCCGGGGGGGTCGTTCGGAGCCAGAGGAATCAGTTTTTTGTGAAGATGAGGACCATGTTGGATAGTTCTTCCGTACCATGTAGGGGTACCGATGCTATACCCCCTCAAGAGCTGAACACTTGTCTCAGCATCCTCTCTCCCCCGAGATGGTAGAGACTCACTGCCTCAGGACCCCCGTCTGGGTGGTCTCCGATCTTCCGAGACCTCCCCAGAAGACCCCACTGAGGAGCCCCCTCGGAAGAGATCATGTAAGAGGAAGCATGTAGACTCCCCTGATGAGTCTGTCACATCTGACACTGACCTCGATGAGTCGGAGGGGTCCCCTAAGTCGACCTCTGAAGATGTCTCCTTTGCAGACAATTTGGAGATCCTCAGGCAGAGAGGCGGCTGACCCACCGTCCCCCCTTCCAATGAGGAGTCAGTGTACCTGAAGGCTTTTGGGTCTGGACCCTCAGCTTCATGGGTGTCTCCTCCATTTGATGAATTGCTAGATCTTGTGAGTCTGAAGGCATGGCAGACTCCCGATGCTGTGGAACCGGTCCCCAGGAGGTCGAATAAATTTTTCTCCGCGCCTAAAGACAGAGTTTTTATCTAAGGGTTTACCTGTTGATGCCATGGTGGTGGCAGCGGCCACTAAGGAGCTAGCAGAGACCTCCTCTGCTATCCATCCACCTAATAAGGAATCCCGAATGATGGATAGGTACGGAAAACGTATCTTCTCTTCAGCGGCTTTTATACTCCGTTGAACTATCTATCACATTTTACGAGACTTCAGAGAGATATCCTAAAGGAGTTAGGAGATACTCTTCAGGGTACCTTGACTGAAGAAGTTCCATCTACAGTGTCTGCTCAGTTGGCTACCCTCACATCTATTGTCAACTCCTCCATGCAGCTGATCTCATATGCAGCTGATGGTGTGAGTAGGGCGGCGGATTCAGGAGTCTCATTAAGGAGATATTCCTGGATGCGTCTGTGCAACTTTGCTGAGCCTTTCAAGCCTACATTCGCCAAATGCTCCAGTGGACGGATCCTCACTTTTTGGACCCAAGGTGAAAGATACCCTCACCAGGTGAGAGCAGGAAGGAAAGACTCTCTCTGCCATGGGAGTCCGTTTTACCGTTCTTTCTAGACCTTACCCTAAGGGTCAGAAGAGCGGCAAAATGTGGTTCAAGAAATCACAGAGACCTTTCCAGGACACACAAGGTGATTCTTCCTTCAGAGGCAGGGGAGGAAGAAATCATGGTAGACGTCGCCCTAGAGACAGGGGAGGCCCACAAAATCAGGGAGGTCGCGATTCCTTTCGTGACCGTCCCTATCAGCGTTCCTGATGTGGAACCCGACTGTGCGTCTCTGGAGCCAGTCGGGGGTCACCTGTCCTTGTACCCATTATCCTGGCTAAATCTCACTCGAGACAAGTGGGTACAAGACATCATTACCAGAGGTTACTCTATACCAGTTTCCCATCCACCACGCCCTCCCAAAAGGATCCCAGATGTGCCACCCAATCACAGGGATCAAGCACCTATAGAGATAGAAAAGCTGCTATTAAAAAGAGTCATCCAAAAAGTCCCAGCAGACCAGACAGGTTTGGAACATACTTCAGGCTCTTTTTAGTTCCAAAAAGAACAGGAGACTGGAGACCCATCTTAGACCTCAGCAGGTTAAACGAGCATGTAAAGAAGTCCAAGTTCTGAATGGTCACTCTACAATCCATACTCCCTTTGTTGGGGAGAGACAGCTGGATGTGCTCAGTAGATCTCCAGGATGCCTGCTACCACATAATGATGGACAAAGCATCAAGGAGCTACCTACGCTTCCGGCTGGGAGCCAATCATTACCAGTTTCGGGCACTGCCCTTTGGTCTCACCACAGCCCCCCCCCCGGGTGTTCACCAAGTGCATGGCAGTAGTCACAGCTCATTTGCGATGTCAGGGAATCCAAGTCTTTCCGTACCTGGACGATTGGCTCCTGACCGCCACCACCAGGTATCTCCTAATTCAGACGAGAGATTCCACAATCAAGCTCTGTTCCCAGTTGGGAATCTCAATAAACTGAGAAAAATCCTTTTTTTTGCCCACTCAGTCTATACGTTTTATAGGAGCAAACATAGACACGGTCGAGATGACAGCCAGACTGCCTACGGACAGAATACAGAATCTTGTGCAACAAATTTACAGAATAAAAGCGAAGGTGGCTTTGCAGCTTCTCGGGACTATGACGTCAACCATATCCTTGGTACCTTTAGCAAGGCTACATATGAGAATACTCCAATGGCTCCTGTCATCCCAGTGGTCATTTCAACAGTTGCCTCTACATCATCAGATCCTGATTACAGATTCTTGCAAAAAGGACCTACGCTAGTGGATTCAACCAGGTCATCTTACCACAGGGACTCCCTTTGTACCGCACCAACCCGTTGCCACTGTGACCACGGATGCCTCTCAGATAGGGTGGGGGGCATTATCTTGACAGGACTGTCCAAAGCACATGGCAAGAGCAGGAGGCCCACCTGCATGTCAGTGTCCTAGAGATGAGGGCGGTGCTTCTAGCTTTGCAAGCACTTCACGACTTTCTCCCTCTAGGGATGATAGCTATCCAGACCGACAATATGTTGGTTGTCTGGTATCTAAACAAACAAGGGGGAACCAGATCATACCCCTTATGTCAAGAGGCCATGCGAGTTTAGGATTGGGAGATTTCTTCCCACATTGCAACGCACATCCCCAAGACTTCCAACGTAATAGCAGACAAGCTAAGCAGGGCAATTTTGTTACCTCACGAATGGCCCTTGAACCAGAAAATAGCTAGTATGATCTTTCACAAGTGGGGACAACCCTGCTGCAACCTCTTTGCCAGTCCCATCAACACCAAATGCAGCACCTTTTTCCGCTCTCATCCCCCCTCCGGGGGAGTCTTCAAGAGATGCACTAGTCCATGATTGACCCCCGGGATGCCTTTATGCTTTTCCTCCTTTTCCACTCATCCCCAAGGTCATACAGAAAGCAGTGCTGTTGGGAAGCAAGATGATCCTCATCACCCCTTACTGGCCTCGTCAGATTTGGTTCCCTTTTCTCGGGCCTCACCTGTTGGACTGCCCATGGACGCTGGACCCAGTGCCAGACCTCCTGACACACGTCAGGTTCTCTTCACCCCAGTCTCCACACTCTCAAACTGACAGCATGGCTGCTCCAGTTCCATCACTAGTCAGGCTTCATGATTTGTCTCCAGCTGTAACTCATATTATTACCTCTTCTGACAAGCCTTCGACCAGAAAATTGTATCATAGTAAATGGAAGAGATTTTCCATGTGGGCACACAATAGAGAAGTTGATCCATTTACAGTTCCCATTACTGTTGTTCTAGAGTTTCTTTCTGAACTCATTCACCAAGATTCAACGGCTGCTACACTCCGAGTTCAACTAGCAGCAATATCTAATTTTCATGTGGGGATTAATGATTCCAGTCTTATGTCTCACAAACTGTGCAAATCCTGTCTTAAGGGTTCCATGATGTTAAGACCTCCTGTGCAAGACCCCATTCCTCCTTGGGACCTGAATCTAACTCTGTCTAGACTTACTCTGCCACCCAAGTTGTCCGTTGAAGTTTCTGTCTTGGAAGACTCTTTTTCTGGTAGCAATAACCTCAGCCAGGTGAGTTACTGAATTACAAGCTCTGTCTGTTAAACCTCCATACTTAATTCTTCACAAAGATAGGGTCTCTCTCCGGACCAGCCCTTCTTTTATTCCTAAAGTCTGTTCTCAATTTCACTTAAACTAAACAATTGAATTGCCAGTGTTCTTCCCTAATCACTCCAACAAAGCAGAGTATACATTCCACCAATTCGATGTACACAGGCAACTACGTTTCTATATCCACCGGACCAAGGAATTTAGAAAATCAGAACATCTGTTTATTTCCTTTGCTGAGGCGAGAATGGGCTTGCCAGTTTCCAAGGTTACACTTTCGAACTGGATCTCTGGTTGTATTTCCTGTATTTACAGTTCTCAAGGAAAGGAGTTACCCTTTAAAGTTAAAGCACATTCCACCAGGTCCTTCTCTACTTCTGCTGCTTTCCAAGTCAGGACACCTATTGATAGTATTTGTGCAGCAGCAACATGGGCTACCCCTCATACCTTCATTTCCCATTATAAATTGGATTTAACTTCCAGGGGTAGAACCTAGTTTGGTTCCATGGTACTCAGGAGTATCTTCCTATGAGCCACCCATTCAAGATGCTAGGGACGCTGTCCCACATGTAATAATGGAGGCGAGATAGGACTACATAACATAAAGAAGTTATGTACTCACCATAACGTTCCATGTATGTAGTCCATCTCGCCGAACATCATTACGAACCCACCCACCAGCCCCCTTCCTGGAGGATCTGGATACAGTTTTTTCCCTTTCTACAGTGGTTTTTGCCACAAAGGCTCCTTTTATTACAGTTTATTCTTCTGGACTTTTGTTCCTTTTTTCATGTCTGATTCTGGTAGACTAGTAGCAAACAAGATCTGGGGAATGTGCGCATGCGTCATGGGATACTTATTAGCCACAAGCCAATCAGAAGTTTTCAGCCTTTCTAAGCGGCCGAGTCAGAGTCGATAACTTCTTTTTTTGATTTGGGTCATATCTCTCAACACTCCAGATTTTTGCCTCCAGTTTTTGGTCTGTTCATTGTAATAGTTTTATGGCAAGTCACTGAGGATTGAAGTCACACAAATAAATGACATCCATTTGAGTATCAGACTTCATAGTCTTCAGAAAATGCATGCTAACACAACTCCTGTTATTATAACAACTTTTTATTTAGTTTATAAGAGCACTATTTAAAATCTGTCTCTGTTTTGGGGCCTTTGTCTCCCCATTATGTAGGCTTTTCCAGATTTCTCATACTAAGAGGTTGAGGTGTGATTTGGCGGGAATTTTTTTCTTGAGTACTATTCTGTTTTATGTCCATTTGCTTCATATGCTTGTTCTTTTAATTATTGTGCTTATATCTCCTCTTTTTATTATAGGATTTTGCAGTTCCTGCAAATCTAAAGTATGTTGCTTTGATTTAATTTCACTGTAATTCATGTTTTCTTATTATAATGCCATACTATCTTGTATTGCTTTTATGGCATAGGTTATTGTTAAAAAGGGCCCATGAACCAGATCAACTTGCCCAGTTAACAAAGGGAAAATAAGTAAATATCTCTACATATTCTGCTTGTGTGGGCAGGGTTTGTATTCTCAACATAGGAGATAGCTGGGGACTTCCAAGATGGCTGTACACTGATCAGCAGCTTAATTTCAGCTCTCCCAGTATGAGAAAAGAAACTGAGAGATAAAGGGCCAGTAATTCTGCCAGTTTTTGTAAATCCAGCTACTTAATAGTAAGTACACTCCCTGGATGCCAGCAAATAAGTAATTTATGACAGCCTGAAAGAAAATCAGCTAAAGTAGGTTAAGAGGAAATGCTAACTTGGAAGAATCTTGCAGCTGCTCTGCAAAAAACAGTTCAAGATCCAGGTTTGGTGCAAGACATGGTTTCCTGTAATCTAGAGGAAAAAAACAAGCCAAATGTGCTCAGAGCTGATAAAAATAAGAAACATTGAAGGAGTATATCAATTCAAATAAGAAAAGGCTGGAAGTAATGGAAGGAGCTTTAAACAGCTATTCAAATGAACTGATAACATTGCAAAAATCCAAGGTCAAAATGAAAAGGCTAGCTGAGTATGAGACTGCTGAAGAAGAGCTATCTCAAAAAATGACAGAATTAGAGGACAGAGTACTCAAAGGAAATCTGAGAAATTCTGCTGTACCAGAGAACTGGAAGGAAAAGACTTAATTTTATGAAACCACAAGTAAGCAACTGGGCTGTATTTCCCCAGCAGGATTTGTGAATTGAAAGGGCGCACTGTGTATGCGCTCCAGGCCTGGCCTTGAGAAAGCAGCCAGGTCCTGTATTAGTAAAGATGCAATCATACCAGAAGAAAAAGTTGATCCTGACAAAACTGTGACAGAAGAACAAAGTATTAAAAATTAGAGGCAGCAAAGTGTTTTTGAAAATGATTATTCACTATACACCTGATAGAAGAGAAGCAAATTTATCCCAGCAGTTGGGGAATGTCGAAAGGCATATCCAACTGTCTGCAGCATATTTTTTTTTTCCTGGAGGTTCAAAGTCATTTTTTGATGAAGAGCAGACTGAGGAGGAAATACACATGTTTGTCCAATAAAAACTGAGCCATCAAATAGAAGGGGGCTCTGCTTCTCATTCTTCTGATAATAAAGTTCCTAGAGAGACTTGGCCAGTGGAACCTTTTTTCCAATGTTCCAAACGAAAATGCTTGAGAGAGAGAAAAAAATATCACAAGAGTTAACTAGAATAATCGGGATTACCTTGGACTGGAACTGGAGTCTGGTATTGGGAAATGGAGATGAACAGGAAGACCACCAGCAACACTGAAATTAGTGAATAAATTTGAGATTATAACGTATCAATCACATTTGTGAAAAATAGAGTGGACTTTTGTTGACTTTTCGTTTCAGTCCCCCACAAGTTTAACATCTTCTTCTTTCGGCTTTTCCCGGTTAGGGGTCACCACAGCAGATCACCTGTCCGCCCATGATTGGCAGTGGAGTTTTACAGTGTTGAGTTGCCAGCCCAGTGCCCAACCTTCCACAGAAGGCACACATACACACATACACTCACACCTAGGGCCAATTTAGAGTGTCCAATCCATCTGCAGCATGTCTTTGGGATGTGGGAGGAAACCGGAGCACCGGGAGGAAACCCACGCGACCACAGTGAGGGCATGCAGACTCCGCACAGAAGGCACCCCAGCCGAGAATCGAACCAGAGAACCTCTTGCTGTGAGGCGACAATGCTAACCACTGCACCACCGTGGCCGCCCCTCCCCCCCCCACAAGTTTAACATATACGCCACTTAATCATTAAGACTCTAGAAGGAATAGAAAGAAGAAAAAAATAACTTTAAGTAAAACAATTTTTGTTCTTAACAGAATTTGTGTAAAACATTTCATGATATAAAAAGTTGTAACAATAACTGAAAATGCACATATCTGATAAGGATACTAAAGTAAACAAGTGCCTGATTTTTATAGTTATAAAACATTTAGGCATTGCAATGTAGAAAAGAGAAGAAAGGCTGGACAAAAGCATGTTTAAATTAATGCACTGTTGTCTTAGCTTATTGAGGTGGGTATGGGGTACAAAAGTGCACAAATTATAATATATTTAGAGATTATATATTTTTCTGTTAATTTTGCATAGGTGAATTTCTGGATTAATGCCCTTGCCTTGATCTAATACTTTTTGTGTAAGAAAATAAATAAGAATGTAATGCAAATGTTCGGTGTGAATTGAAGAGTTTGCAGCTGAGGGCAGCTGTACGTTCTATGTTTCCATGGAGACGAGCTTGACTGTAGGGGCATGTAGTAGAAGCCAGAGCACTTAAAACTGCTGTTTTTCACATCTGGGAGGGTAATAAAGATAAAACAAGAACAGGCAGCAGTTAATGGAAGTAGTTGCCCAGGCTGTAACATGTCTTAGCATGGATAATCTTAATTTTAGGTTAGGTAATGCCTTTGTGTAACTGTTGATTTGGGACAGTTGTTCCTGTCAGGAGGGTTAAACATTATTTAAAGATGTACATAGTTTTGTTTGTTTTTAAATTAATAGGTTGTGGGGAGTATTATGTGGGGTGTGCGTGTGTGTGTTTTTTGTTTTGTTTTGAGAGTCTTCCAAATGGACATGGCAAGAAACAACTGTATAAAAAATCAACCTGCCAAACATTAGTGGGTGCATAAAACACAAATGTGAATAGGCAATTAAAAAAGTTGTCATATACAAAGTGTGAGTTATAATTTCTTATCATTACAACTACACTGTCCATATTTTGGAATGTGAAGGGCCTCACAGTTATAGACAAAAAGGAAAGTCTATTGGATTACATAAAGAAATGCAGAACGCAAATAGCAATGTTACAGGAGACACCTTTGGAAATTGAGCATGTGCATTTGATAAAGAAAAAAAATTCAGGATTATTCAGCCGATTATTAGGGACAAAGGAAAAGTGGAGTAGTTGCACTAATTGCTAGAGGAGCTCCAATAGTGACAGCAGAAAAAATAAAAACGATAATGATAGACTTCAGGTAGTCAGAGGCTAATGGCAAGGGAGGAGAATTATGCTGGTATGTATTTATATTCCACCTAAAACTGTTATTACGGTTATGAAGTTTAATAAAATTTCAGGAGAAATAATCCACTTTCAGCAGGAAATAATTATTAGTGGGAAATGTAATTTGATTTGCAGCAGTGAAGATATATCTAGAGACCTAGAAGGGAAAATATAACAAAAGAGGGTAGATTTGTGAAGAAACTTATGAAAATAATTGGTATGGAAGATGTAAATTCAGTAGTAGGAAGTATTAGAGAGTTTGCATATTATTCCTCAAAGTGCAATAACTGGGCTGGAATATACATAACTTGTATTTCACCTTAACACATGTATTTAATTGAAAGCTTTGACACATCCAATAACTATTTCAGGTAATGCGCCATTAACAACCAAGGTAAAATGGGAGGGTAATGAAGTCAAAATGAGACACTGGCACTTCCCCATCTAAGAATTTAAGGAGTGAGTAGTGGAAACTATTTGAGCGTTATTAGAGAAGATAGGAATTTCTTCAGAGTTTATAGCTAGTGAGAGGGATAAAATGAAAGTGAAGTTTAAATATAGGGTGAAATAAAGAGATATGGTTAAAAAGTGTAACAGGAATTATTTACAGAAGCTGCCAAAGGTTAAAATATTGCAGAGTAAGAAGAATCTCACAGAACAAGAAGCTCAGCTGCAGAGTACTGAAGAGAAAATATAGGGTGAAATAAAGAGATATGGTTAAAAAGTGTAACAGGAATTATTTACAGAAGCTGCCAAAGGTTAAAATATTGCAGAGTAAGAAGAATCTCACAGAACAAGAAGCTCAGCTGCAGAGTACTGAAGAGAAAATGGAGTATCTGGATAATAAGCATGAGTTTATAAAGACTGCTATTAAGCAAATATTTTGTGATAACTGCAGAGCCCAAAAACTTTTAGCACAACAGCTTAGACAACAGAAAGTAAAAAGGGTTGTTTCCAAGCTTAGAGAACCTATAACAGGAAAAATAACCAGTGATCCTGTAAAGATTAGAGATATTTCTCAAATTTTATGAACATTTGTGTAAAGTAGAGAAATGTGGACATCAAGAAAGAGCACAAATGGAAATATTTATCGATGACCAGTATACAAGGTTAGAGTTGGATGAGGCTCAACAGTTAAGATAGGAGATGAGATAAAAGAAAAAAAAAGCCTCCAGGAAGGGATTGTATTTGATGGAAGTTTAAAAGTAAGGAGGGAAGAAAGTGATAAAGATCTGGAAGATTGTTTAGCAGTATTTTAAAAGGAGGGGAGCACCAATATCCTGTGGGGGGGGGGGGGGAGACTGTGGTGGCTGTAATACCCAAAGATGGTAGACCCATCAGACCCAGCTTTGAGGGGAAGCACCAACATTGTGGAAGAAAGCTGTGGTGGGTAATAATACCTAAAGATGGTAAAGACCCATCAGAACCAGCTACTTATAGGCCCATTTCAATTTTCAACCATGATCATAAAATATTTGTCTGTAGTAGGTAAGAGTGGAAAAGGTGTTGCCAAAACTGATAAATGTGGATCATTGTGGTTTTGTGGCGGGGAGGCAAACATTTGCCACCATTAATAGAAAAATGATGATCCAGAGGGAAGATGAATGCAAGAAAATACTGCTGCTGTTAGTGGGTCTGTATCTAGAGAAAGTATTCAGCAAAGTAAGCTGTAATTTTATATGTAGGGCAATGGAAGCATTTGCATTCCCTGATACAATAGGGTTAATTAGGAGGCTATACAAGGGATCTGAAGCAAAAATTAATTGGAATGGCTCCACTCTAACAGTTTGTGTTTGAACAGAGGAAGTATGCAGGGGTGTCCCGTTTTCCCTTTATGTGCTTTATATTTAGGTCCATTGGTTAGGAAAATAAAGATCTCAGAAATTCAAAGATGATATTGGTATGGTAATCAAGAAAAGTTGGCTTTATTTGTAGTTATTTTGTGCCTGATAAAACCCTAAAGGTACATCTTAGTGTTGTGGAACATCTTTAGATAGTTCAAGTCTTTTTAGGATATAAAATTAATGAAGATAAAACAAAGACTATAGTTATGAACTACGTACCCACACATGATTCAGTCTGGCAATACCCATATTTATGAAGGGTGTGATAAAATTAAGTAAGTAGGAGTATGGATTAAAAAACATTCGGTTAGGCAGCTAAGGTTGTGTGGGAAGAGACTAAGCAAAAGATAATACAAAAAGTATGAAATTGTAAGCTCTTGTTTATGGATATGGATAGCAAGGCACAAACAGTGAAAATGTTTTTAGTCAGTTTAGTTTTATATACAGATCAAGCATATTTTTATTAACCAGAAAATAAATTGTAGACAATAATTAATAAAGAGTTGAAGGAATTTCTAAAGTCAGTCCAGAAAGATGACACTATGTTGCATTCTATGATCATATGAACCCAGTGTACATCAAGGGTTTCATTGCATCTCCAGCATTTTATTTTTTCAGATTTGTATTTAACAACAATTTTGTGGGGTATTAGAAAAACATTGCGTAAAAAAATTCCATGTATTAAATGTTCCAGCATAGGGAGGACTTTGAATTTCCTACAGATACTGAGAAGCTTTTGCCGAGCATTGTGGTCCGATATTTGTACTGTTACAGATTCCTTGATTTTTTTCAATGCCCCAGTCTGTCCCAGATGCTATTCCAGTATCACAATTACCTCTTCTGTGTTTTGTTCTAGCCACTGCTAGGAAAGTTTTAACTAATAACTGGAAGTGCAAAACCACTCTCTGTTTCACTAGTGAATTTATCTGTCTAGCCAAATTATTTTTTAAAAATGAATTTTCCACCATAAAAATAATACCTAGAAATATAACTCATCAGTATGTAGCCTGGCAGAAATGTAATGATCTGTTAGAAAAGTACTAATAGTTTTGTGTATATAATTCTTCTTATGGACTTTTGTATATAGTTTTGTTTTATTTTGTTTCAGATTGTTGAATTATTGTTAGAATATGTAAAATCATATAAAAACTTAAATTCCTTCAACTCTTTTATCTTAGAGGGGAAGAGTGCAAGGGTCAAATGGAATAAGTTGATCCTTCCAACAGAACAAGGTGGCCCAGGATTACCCGAGTTAAAGGGATATTTTAGATCTATGCAGTTATGGCTCGTGCATAACACAAGCAGACAGCTACAATTTAATGTGAAGAAGATTGGTTTTGAAACATAGGGGAAATTCAAGAAATAAGGAAAGGTGGGCTTTTAAGAGAATAGTAACAGCCATACAGAATATTAATATTATTCTAAGAACTAAGTCATGAGAATGTAGAAAGGAGATTTTGTTAATAGGGATGACTGCAGTATGCTAGAGGGAGCTAGAATTTATTGGAGAATAATAGGAAAGGAACCAAGGTATTATGAGCAATTAGAGGAGAAGGTAATAGAATGGGAAGAGTACAAGAATGCATTTGGACTGCAGGCTATAGATTGCCTTCCCTTTCAAGGATTGATATCAAAAGTATAGGCAAACCCTAAGTGAAAGACCTGCTCTGGCAGAGCTGTAGCAGAGGTACATTGGGTTAGTAAAGTAATGGGGGAAGAAAATGAGTGAGAAGAATGGATGTGGATAGAGAAGGCAGGGGGGGGATAAGAGAGACTTAAATATATGAAGATAGATGTAAAGATAAGGTGATAGTGCTGATTTTGGAGGCTGTGACAGTTGTTTCCTGTTTCTCATCTGTCCTGAAACTGTTTTTCCCTCCCACCCTATTCTTGTGGTGTTATAGTTGGTGGCTTTGCAGTTGCCCGCTCCTACTGTAAATTTGATCTGGGACACCCCTCCCAGTCTAGTGTTCACTCTACTTAATACAGAGAGAACATATGAGAAGGCCAACCCACTTAGGTTCTTATCCTTGAATTATCGTCTGCTCCTCCTTCCACTGTCCTTGCACTTTACTAACAAAAAAGTGCACTTTATTCATCTGTTTTTACTGTATTTGTGTTTCTTCCTACTTCATTACTTATTTTGCTTTTGCCCCTTCTTAAAAGTACTCAATTGTATTTATTCTGCTGCATTTATTACTGTGTGGTAGAAGCCTGATTAAATTGTAACTGTTATTCTAAGCCTTTTGGTTTAAGCGCTTGGGCTTCAGACCAGTTGTTTTACATTAAGAAGGTTTGTGGTCTGCACTGTTGTGGCAGGACAGGTAGCTTACACCCTTCTAAGTTGTGAATTGGTGATTGAAGCCACAGTGTCTGTTATTGTAAAAGTATATTAGTTCTGGTTTAAGCACTTGGGCTTCAGGCCAGTTATTTTACATTAAGAAGGTTTGTGGTCTGCACTCTTGTGGGGAGAAGAGGCTAGATTCTGCCCTTCTGAGCTGGGAATTTCTGGTTAAAGGCTTATTGTGCCTACTTATTTGAACTGTTTCTTTCTGAAATTGGTGTGCCTTGTTTGCTGTAGCATAGACTAGAATCAGGCCTGCTGAATCTAACTTTGTTTGTATAACTTGAGCACTAATCCAAGCCATCTTTTTTGCCCTGTACCCTAGTGGCAGGAGTGTGGAGTTAGAACTTATCTTATTGAAGACTGCTGGAACAGGGCTCAGTTTTGAGCTTTTTTACTGGTTAATTGGCTAATATGTTTAAATCAGTTTGTTCGTTTTCTATTGTTATATAAAAAATTGCACTTTATTCATTTGCTTTTACTGCATTTGTGCTTCTTTGAACTTTATTACTTTATTTTGATTTTGCTGCCTGTTCTTAAAAGTACTTAATTGCATTTATTCTGCTCCATTTATTACTGCTTCTTAGTAGCCTGATTAAATTGTACCTGTTATTCTAAGCCTTTGGTTTTAGCACTTGGGCTTCCGGCCAGTTGTTTTAAATTAAGAAGGTTTGCGGTCTGCACTGTTCTGGCAGAATAGGTAGCTTACATCCTTCTAAGTTGGGAGTTGCTGCTTGAAGGCTTACTGCCTGTTATTTTAAAAGCATATTGGTTCTAGTTTAAGCACTTGGACTTCGAGCCAGTTATTTTACATTCAGAAGGTGTGGTCTGCACTCTTGTGGGAGGAGAGGGTAGATTCTGCCCTTCTGAGCTGGGAGTTTTTGATTAAAGGCTTATTGTGCCTGTTTATTTGAACTGTATCTTTCTGAAACTGGTACACCTTGTTTGCTGTAGCATAGACTAGAGTCAGATCTGCTGAGTCTAGCTTTGTTTGTATAACTTGAGCACTAATCCAGGCCATCTTTTGTGGAGAAGGTTACCTTGCACCCTAGTGGCAGGAGTGTGCAGTTAGAACTTGTCTGAAAGAAGACTGCTGGAACGGGACTCAGTTTTTAGCTTTTTATTGGTTAATTTGTTTAAATCAGTTTGCTGCTGTTGTATTAAAAAAAAAAAGATACACTTTATGCATCACCGCTTAGCTAGGGTTAAACTATTCCGAGCGCCATAAAGTTTGCTCTTCAAATTTTCCCTTAGAACTAGCCAGTTTTTTAGTTTTAGCACTCAAATCTGTTTCTCTGAGCTCAGCACTTGTTCAGGACTCATTGTAAGCACTAAATAAGCTAAAACTTACTACAGCACTCTACTTTCCTTACTTGTTTAGAGGAAAACAGTTTTTAGTACTTAATAAAAATAAGCACCTATCCAGGCATGTCTAAGAGTCAGCTCCTGGTGTTTTGTCCTGTCTACCTTATGAATCTGGGAATCTTGGGGCAATGCAGCAATTGCCTCATGTACAGAGACAACCCTCTGCTCCTACCACCCAAAATTACAACCTGTGAGAGATGCACTTACATAGCCAAACTTGAAGCAAAGGTCTGTTCACCAAGACTGGACTAGACAGTCAAGAGGAGAAGATAAACACTTGCACCACACCACACTCATCACATAGTCCCTCAAAACTTACACCACCAAAGCAAAACACATAGAAACACAAAACACACATCTACGTTCACGGAGGCCCTCAATAAAAATCTGCGCAAGCAACAGAGACCTCCAAAGCAGAAAAGCAAGCAAATCCACCCCCGCAGCACAACCCAAATGACACATGACCAGGCTAAACAAGGAGAAAGTTACTGTCAGCTGCCTGTCGGGTGCCAGGATCCACCAAATAATGCATGCACTCAGTTCACTCCACAACAAGTACAAATATGGCTCTGTTGGTCTGAATGACCTGAGACATACCTCCCTGGACTACATGAAAAGAGACATGGAGGACCTCTGTGATCTTGTAGCCCAGGCAGGTATGACCCTAGCCCTGAGGAGCATCCTGCCATCACCCAGAATGATACCACAGTACAAGGACAACATGAGTGACTTCAACAATTGGCTAAGCTTCTGGTGTCATTCTAAGGGGATCCAATATCTGTATGCATGGGATGACATGATCGACAGACCACGCTGCTTTGCCAGAGATGGCCTGCATTTTTCTGCCTTGGGATTCCGGATACTGGCTAAGGCTCTTGCTACCCCTATAGTGCCTTTTTTAGGCAAGGTTCAAATGACAAATCCACCACCGTAACCGGTACAAGCAAGCAAAATCTGAGGGTAGTGCTACTCAGTGATAGAAGTCTAAACCTCAAAATGCATTCACTCGAGGCACTCCTTAAAATGGAGAACATTGACATCTTTGCAGTGACAAAGACCTGATTCAAGGCTGCAGAGAGCACCCCTGTATTATCAGGCTATAATTCTTACCACACCTTTTGGCCACCTAACCTTGACCGAAACACTAAAGGCGGAGGCGTGTCCATATTCATTAAGGATATCCACATCTCCAGGCTAGTTGCTCAGCATAATGCATCCGAAATTATCCAAGTGCAACTAACTCTGGGCAAGACTGCAATCCAAATTGTAGCTTGCTACAGATCCCCCACCATGCCCCAAGATTCCCACTCCTCATTTCTTGATACACTGGAAAATATTAGGGTACAACCCAACACCCTAATAATGGGCAATTTCAACTACCCCACCATTAACTGGGAAAACTACTCCTGTACCAACTCTTTTGCTCAATGTTTTCTGGAATTCATAAATTCCAGTGCCTTGGATCAAATTATCCACATCCCCACCTGGGGCAGCAGTATCCTAGACCTGGTAATTATCAACATGGGCGACCGGTGTTCCACACCAGAGGTCAATTCCTCTTTGGTCAGATCTGACCATAAGCTAATCACCCTAGATATCCACCCCCCCCCCCCATTAGGGAAACAACCATAAAAATTTTCTCCAAAGCCAACTTCACACTTCTTAAGACAGAAGTGGCAAACTTCACGACACCCACGCAGATGGAGAATAGAGGTACTACTGAATCCTACACAAAATGCAGTTTATAAGCACTTACACGAGCACATGGATTGTCCTATCCCTAACGGAACCAAGATGCTATCCTCAAAAAAGGAAGCCAATCTGGTGGTCCCCTGCCATAAACAAACTCTACAATGGAAGAATGAAACTATTGTAAAAAAAAAAAAAAAAAAAAAGAGTAAAATCCCATGATTGGAGGAACTCCCGGGTCAGCCTCAGTAAGAAGCTGAGATAAAACACACAACCCAAAAGGATGAAAAGTAGTAAAAAGCAAAATAAATACGAACTGAACCGACTGCTGTTTATTGACAAAGCTCACGACAAGCTCCAAAATACTAAGCGCTTTCATCATATGTAAATCAATGGCTTCTTCAGAGTACAAGGAGCATTACATCACAACACTTATAAATATTTTACAAATTCAAATCCACCTATCACACACCTTAGTTAATTAAATATTAAGAAGCTGAGATGCCTCATAAAATGCTCCAAAGCTAGTCATAAAAACAAAATCGCCACTTATTCTAAAGACAACTATAAGCATTCTATAGCTATGTCAAGAATCTCAGTGGGAACGCTCAGATCTGCTCTGAGTTACAGCACAATGGCACTAAATATGCAGAACCAACTGATATTGCCAACATCCTGGCAGATAGGTTCAATGCTAATTGTACCCCCCACCCCCACCCCCTAAAGGGTCCATCTCTATACTGGAAGAATGCAAAGTTCCTGTAATCACGGCTGCACAGGTAAAAAAACACACTCTCCAAAGCCAAGACCACAGCATCCATGGGACCTGACAACATCCCAGGCTGCGTTCTACACGAACTACAGAACAAACTGGCACCCCACCTAAGTACCATGTTCAATCATAGCCTCACCTCTGGCTTTGTGCCCACTGAATGGCACACACTGATGGTTATCCCACTCCACAAAGGGGGAGCCACCACGGACCCTGGGAACTACCGCCTCATTAGCCTGACAAGGCTGGTCTGCAAGGCCATGGAACGTATCATTGTGGAACTTATAAACAAAGACATTGGTAATCTCCAAACTCTGGACCCCACCCAGTTAAGGTTTGTAAAAGGCAGATCATGTCTCCTAAACCTGATAGACTTATTTGAAGCAGTCACCAAAGCCATAGATGAGGGTAAGGTGGTTCACAGAGCCTCTCCAGATCTCGCCAAGCCTTTTGACACCACCCACTCTAGAATTATAGATAAACTCACTAAACTAGATATAAATCCCTATGTCACAAGATGGGTTTCCAACTGTCTCACTGACACAACCCACACCGTGAAAGTGGCAGACTCCAGATCCGACTTTAGACCAGTTGACAAGTGGAGTACCACAGGGTTCAGTCCTGGATCCTGTCCTGTTTGGTATCTACTTCTCTGAAGTACCGGCTAACACAGAAGGTCTTTGGTTAATGAAATTTGCAGATGACTGCAAACTAGGAGGCATAATCGAAACTCCTAACGATGTGGACATCCTACAAAAGGGCCTCACTGAAACAGATGCCTGGTGTCAAAGCCATGGCCTCAAGCTCAATGCCAAAAAGTGCATTGTCATCCCCTTTGGTAAAAACTCTGTACCCATGAACTACCACATAGACGGTAGTCTACTTAACACCGAAAGTATGATAAGAGACCTTGGGACACAGGTGAACAATAGTCTCTCCTTTGATAATCACATTGCCACAGTAGTCAGGAAATCCTTCTACGTGGCACACCATCACAAAAGGATGTTCTTTGTTTCACTGTTGCAGTCATTACATGTAGGTTATCTGCCTGCAGGTAGCCCTCAGCCGGCCTGAATGCCAGAGTCTTGGATTCCTGTGTCGGATGCTGTCCCTCCTTCCATGACGTCAGGTTGTCAGGGGTATAAAACATGCAGCCGATGCCATTACATCAGTCTTTCTTGCCGCACGGTGCCCGAAGCAGAAGCAGTTCACAAGTGCCGGTCGGCCGACTTCTGAAATTTTCGTTTTTGAGTTTCAGAACCGAAGTCTTCGAAAAAAGCTAAATACCCCGTTGGGGATCCTTTTTCTTGCTCTTAACCGATGTCAGTAAAAGTTAACAATTGGCTTGCCTGTGGAAAGCAAATAACTCAGAGATTTTCATTTGTACTGCATTCCTTGCTTAGGCCCTAACCACAACATCCCTCGTCAGTTTTGTGCCTTATTCAACCCCTAAACTATTCGTCGTCTGTGTATTTTCGCAGTAAATTATTTTGGTACTTGGGTTTAACTATCCAGAAATGGCTTCGGTAAGTCATCCGACTACCGATATTCCGAAAAAACGTAAGGATAAAGACAGAGACAGACTGCATAGGTCCAAAACTGCCGACGATGCTTCCGTTAAGTTAGTCGCCAGTTCGCTGGTACTCAGTGAGGCGCTTTTGCAGCCCCTGATACACGCTACGTCAGATTCGCAGGCCTCTACTGAGACCCGTTTGGAGTCCGGTATGCCGCAAGATGCTTCTTCGACTGTGGAACCTGCGGATGTCTCTACCTTGGATGGTCCGGAGCTGCTGTGCAGGCACCGGCTTCTGAGGGTGTATTCAGGCCTACAGATTTCCATTTTAAACCGTTGCCATCTTCTTCATCAAGGCCCAAAACTCGACCCACGCTTAGAAAACCGATGTCCAAACTGCATGGTCAGGCCCATATGCCTAAAAAAACAAATGCTTAGAATGGCTGAAGATCTTATTACTTTAATTAGGGGAAGCCAGCCTTCCCCTCTAAAAGACCTAGAACTGATTTTCCTTCTGATTCTTCTGATCAGGATTCTGAAATTTCTGTTTCTTCTTATTACCAGGATTTGTGAGGATTCTGATGCAGAAGATTCCATTCCCTCTGCTTCCCCTCCAGAAGATTTTTCTTTTAGTGAAACCTTGCACACTCTTAGGGAGCATTTCCGCTGGGAAAGCCAGGATTACTCTGACTCCAAAAAGAGGCTTAGGGAATTCTTACTCCTCCCTCAACACAGGCCTTTTAGCTGTCCCTCCTGTTCTGGACATTGTAGATGATGCCTTCTTGGAATCTAGCCTGGCCCCAGACACTTTACCTCCAGCTTCCAGAAAACCTGACCGGTATTACAGAGTACCTGACTCTCATAAGTTCCTCTTCAAGAATCCTACTGCGGATCCAGAGACCATTTCCCAAGGACCAAAGGGCATTAAGGCTACGGCTGCCAAAAACCCTACCCCCTCTGATAGAGATTTCAGGGCCTTGGACATATTGGGTAAGAAGGTATACACTTCTGCTACTTTGGCCATTAGGGCCTTAAATTGCCAGTTTCATATGTTAAGTATCAGCATCATATTATGGGACTACTTAAACAGAAAATTATGTTGATTCCGGACTGTGCTGAACATAAAGAATTACAGGATTTAATGTTCTGCTGAACAAGTTGGTAAACATACTTTGCAATGTGGTTTTGACTCTTTAGAAGCATCTTGCAGGGCTGTTGTCACTGGGTCTGTACGTAGAAGGCATGCTTGGCTTAAGGAGCAAAACTTGCCAGATCATGTTAAAGCTAAATTACTGGATGCTCCCTTAAACCAAGACCGAATGTTTGGCAACAAGGCAGAAAAAGTCCTTAAAAAGATGGAGGAAAAAGCTAAATCTATGCAAACTGTTAAAGATTTCCAGCAAGTACAGCCTCCCAGATTTAGTAGGCATTGGCCTTCTAAGAATTGGTCCTTTCTAGTCTCTTCCAGGCCTTCTCAGTCCAAACCCAGGAACAGCAGACCACCAAGGTTACAGTCTCAGGCTACGCACAGGCCTAAGCAGTGGGGGACTCCCACTTCCAAAGCAGGAAGTAGTAAGACACCCCCTACGGAATAATGGCACAATGACTTAACCTTAACCCTTCCAAGCCCTGCTCAACTGCCTGTTCCCTTAGGTGGAAAGCTCGTCCTGCATCCAAAAAACTGGGAACTCATTACCCAGGAGAAATGGGTTTTAAATATAGTTTTCCAAGGATACAGATTTCTCTTCCACGCCTTACCAACCCCAAACGGTTGGCCAGACCTACCCCCAAATCAGTGGGCAGAGGCTCAACAGCAGGTTCTCTTTCTTCTAAGTATCAGGGCTATTCACCCTGTCCCAGCAGAAGAAAGGGGGCAAGGTTTTTACTCGAGACTTTTCCTGGTACCCAGAAAAGACAGCTCCTGGCATCCTATCCTGGACCTCTATATTCTAAACACCTTTTTGGTAATCCCAAAATTCAAAATGCTAACACTTCAACAGCTGCTTCCTATGCAAGGCAAAGATGCCTGGTTGGCAACCTTAGACTTAAAGGAAGCTTACCTGCACATTCCAGTAAGAGAATCTTGCAGGAAATACCTATGCTTCAGAGCAGGCTCCATGCACTATGAGTTCTCTGCACTTCCCTTTGGCTTATCTACTACGCTCAGGGTATTCACAAAGTGTCTAGCTCCAGCCATTGCATTTTGCAGGCAGACAAATATTCAAATGTACCCATACCTGGACAATTGTCTGATTCAGGCAGAAAGCCAGGACATGCTATTAAAACATCTGGCATTTGTAAAGAAACTTCTAACCTCACTGGGGTACACCATAAATGAAAATAAATCTCATCTGGTACCTTGCCAACAGATTGTATGTCTGGGATCAAGCTTGAACACAACTTCCCAGATGGGCTTAACTCACGCCAGAGAAACAAGTTTATTTGACAGCCTACTTCAAACTACTGGCCACAAAGACCCAGCTATCTGCAAGGAAAATTTTGCAAGCCCTGGGGTTCATGGCCTCTTGCATTCTACTAATTCCATATGCAAGACTACATATGAGGAAACTACAATGGTATCTAAAAGGCCTATGGTGTCAACATTCTCAGGACCTGAAATCAATGATTCCTATCATTCCTTGTATAAAGAATGAGTTCCTTTGGTGGGCAGAGGCCTGCCACCTCAACAAAGGGCTCCCTTTCAATCTACCCCCTGCCGCCCAAACCCTGACTACAGACACAGCAGACTATGTATGGGGGTCTCAATTGGCAGGGCAGTGCATTCAGGGCAAATGGAACCAGAGTCAGATGCACCTGCATGTCAACCAAAAAGAAATGTTAGCTGTACAGAATTCCGATACCCTTCAAGGACCAACATCCTTCCAGGACAATTATTGGTAAAGGCAGACAACACCACAGTTATGTGGTACATAAACAAGCAGGGGGAACCCACTTGTACCCTTTCTGAAGACTAGCCATGGCTCTGTGGAACACAGCCCTGAGCTACCAAGTGCACCTACAAGCTCAATTCCTGCCAGGCAAGCTAAATTCACTGGCAGATGACCTAAGCAGAAATCTCATGGACCCACATGAATGGAAACTGAAACCAAAAATATTCAACCTCTTGAGGAACAAATGGGGAACTCCAGAGATAGACCTGTTTGCCTCCCCCAGAACTACCAGTTAGACAAAATTATGCACAAGGACTCCCCACAGTACAAATGGGGGACTCCAGAGATAGACCTGTTTGCCTCCGCCCAGAACTACCAATTAGACAAATTCTGCACAAGGGCTCCCCACAGTCAAGCTTGGAAAGTGGATGCCCTGTCCTTCACTTGGGAAAGCCTGTAGGTTTATGCCTTTCCCTTTCTGCCTCTCCTCTCGAAGGTTCTGTTAAAGATCAAACAGGACAGACCAAGGACAATTCTTATTGCACCAAACTGGCCTCGCCAGCACTGGTACCTCCTCTTGTGCAGCATGATACTGCTGGATCCATGGCACCTTCCTCAAACACCTTCCCTGCTGTCCCAGCAGGTGGGACAGAATCTGCACCCTCAGCTTCAAACCCTGAACCTTGCAGCCTAGCTAATTCCTTGAGCTCTTTCAGTAAGCAGGTGCTGGAGGTCATTCTGGACGCAAGAAGACCTAGTACTAGAAAATCCTGTGCTGAAAAGTGGAACAGATACTGTTCCTGGAGCCAGACTGAGGGTATGGGCACTACGGTGCCAAGTTTACCTCATATTCTTCAGTACTTAACAGAAATGCTCCACAAGGGCCTATCCTTCTCGTCAATTAAAATTCATGCCTCTGCAGTTTCAGCACATTATAATACTGAACCACCCCTTTTCTCTCACCCCCTGTTGAAGCAATTCCTCAGTGGGGCTAAAAATGTAAGACCCCCCCAGGCGAGCCCCTACTCCAGCCTGGGACCTTAACTTTGTATTGGAAAAGCTCACTCTCTCTCCATTTGAACCAGCTGCAACTGCAGAGTTGAAATTCCTTTTTTGGAAAATGGCCTTCCTTCTAGCCATCACTTCAGCAAGAAGAGTGTCTGAATTACAGGCCCTCATGGCAGAGGAGCCCTTCATTTATCTTCCATGCAGACAGGGTTTCCCTCAGGACCAGTCCTTCCTTTATGCCCAAGGTGGTGTCTAGTGTGGCCCTAAATCAGTGCATTCATTTGCCTATCCTTTTTCCTAATCCACAAAACAAGGGAGAACGAATTATGCACTCTTTGGACGTGCACAGACAACTTAGATTTTATTTGGACAGGACTAAGCCTATCAGAAAATCTGAACAGCTGCTAGTTGGCTTTGCTGCAGGGGCAGAGGGGAAGGCCATTTCAAAACAAACCATTTCTAAATGGATAACCCATTGCATTCATTTCTGCTATAAGCACCATGGAAAACCTATTTCACAGGGGATAAGATCACATTCCACCAGGACTGCATCTACCTCTACAGCCTTTCTCAGAGGGGTTCCTACCAGGGACATCCTAGAAGCTGCTACCTGGAGCTGTGTTCATATCTTCACCAAGCATTACCACATGCCTATTTTTTCTAAATCCAGAGCTGGTTTTGCCACTGCAGTATTGCAGGGCTTAATAGTTGGTCCTAATGCTCTCATCCCTTCCTTAGCTTTGGGAATCTACCCAAATGTAATGACAGCAACAGTGAAACAAGAAGAACATAGTACAGTTGTGTACACTTACCATAAATGTAGATGTTTGAGTGTATTTACTGTTGCAGTCCTGGTTACCCTCCCTCCAGCCCCCTGACTTCTCTTGGTTCTACCTTTCCTTCTTGTTTGGTGTTTTTGAGCTTTCTGGTGTATTTGCTTTTTGTTGGAGGTGTAACATAACATATAATTGCTTCCCATTATGGGGACACCTGACATCTGGGGCAAGAAAAATGATGTAATGGCATTGGCTGCATGTTTTATACCCCTGTTGACCTGACGTTATGGAAGGAGGGACAGCATCCGACGCAGGAATCCAAGACTCTGGTATTCAGACTGGCTGAGGGCTACCTGCAGGCAGATAACCCAAATGTAATGACTGCAACAGTGAATACACTCGAACATCTACATTTATGGTACGTGTACACAACTGTACTTTTCTCATCCAGGAAAAAAGAGGTCATTGTTCCCCTCTACTCATCACTCATTCAACCCATTATAGAGTACAACGCCCCTTTTGGTATGTACCTCACAAGACATCTACTACAACTGGAAAGGCCACAGAAATGCCTCACAAAAGGGATTACCGGCCTCAAACAGATGCCCTATGCATACCGTCTCAAAAAACTCCAGCTTTACTCCATTTCATATTGGCTACTCAGAGGCGATCTCTGCCTAACATACAAAAGCTATGTCAAACCCAGAGCTGTTGGACATGCTCCACTTAAAGAGATCCCAATCCCTCCGAGCCACATGCACTAGAGACCTAAACCTTGTTACCACAATAAACAACAGGCTGGAGGGATATATTCCTGTCCCAGAGATTTCCCATACTCTGGAACAAACTGCCTATCTATATCAAACAAAGCTCCTTATTAGCACTCTTCAAGGAAACTCTTGATTGGATGGGAAATAGGAAATTCACCCCAGGGATCACTTCTGTGGCTCTGCTCGACAGGGTCACAGGAAAATAATTTTCTTGGGTTGCAAAAGCCAGGGTACTTTTTTTGGCTAGGCTTATATAGGCCATAGGGCCAATAGCCTAGTACCTACCTATAAAAGAGGTGAGGAAATGGAGATTAGTAGAGCAGAAACTAATTTATAGGGTCAGTTGTCCTGAGGCAAGCAGAGGTGGGGGTGTTGTTTATTTAGGTTTAAAACTGAGTGTTACACATCCAGGGGAGGAGCCAAGGCAAAGCTATGAGTTTAGTAGACAAGACTTTATCCTTGTTTTGAAGGTGTGTTTGCTTGAGTCTTGTTTAAGAGAGCAGGTGATATTATTCTAGATTTTGGTTACATAGTTGGAGTAAAGTGAGTTGTCTGTAGTATTTTTGGATTTTGATGTTAGTAGCAGGAGTTTATCTGTATAACACAAACCTCTGGATAATGTCTGAAAGGGTAGGATATTATTTAGGATTATTGATGAGTTGGTATATGATGGGAAGTTGGGAGGGTAATTCAAGTTGGTCTACTTCTTTGAGAGCCAGATAGTGATTTGTTGTGTGTTAGGTTGTCAGCAGAGTTATCCAGTTTGTGATAGCATTGTTCCGGGTTGTGTAGCTGAATGGGACTGTAGGTTGGTAAGTATGAGGGAGGAGTTAGAGGAGTGTGGCCAGAAGGAGAGGAGATGTATGTTTCCATGCATATTCAGTCAGTTAAGTTCTGATTCTGTACAGGGAGCTTAGCTTCTGGTGTGTTTTCCTAGCTATATGTTGAATGTGGAAGTTGAATTTCAGTTTTTCATCTGTAGACTTTTTAGGGTTCATGAATATCTGTGGGTTGTACTGTTTCTGTTGAGGTAGAGGATTCCTGTGTTACTTTTTGTGGAGAACTGAAAAGCAAGGCATTGTCAACATATTGTTTGATTGTGGCTTTTCTGGCTGAGGAGAGGTGCTTGATAAAGATATTGAAGTACAGGGACAAGGGTGGATCCTTGGGGGACAGCGACAGATACAGAAAGGAAAGATGAGAGAATTCATGCTACCTTTTCACAGACTGAGATCTATTGGTTAGATAGCTGTGGACTCAGGCTAGGGATTGGTTAGCGAGTCCTAGATTGGTGAGCTTTTGTAAGTGGAGGTGATGAGAGAGGATGTTGAAGGTTTTAGATAGATCCAGAAAGACAGTAGATACTATGTTGCTGGCATTTCTATTTAAGTTAATAGTCATAGTTAAAGTGAGATGGGTGGTGGTCATACATCTCAACCTGGAAACATCAAAAATCTGGACAAAGGCCCTTAAAAAAATAGGTACAAATCTGTATGCTGATTAACGTCAAATTTGCATACGTAATTGTGAAACCCCACCCACTCTGATGGACTTGTGGGATACCACCTGTCAAACTCAAACCAAAGAACAGACAACCAAAATATGGCCACATCATTAATTGTAACATCATATATAAAATTACTGTGCACGCTATTAATCTTAATAGAATGGTGACAGTCACTTTTAGACAGTGTTCACAGTGAACATTGGCTAAAGATAATTGTCACTGTTGATGCGACAACCTGACCCTCTGCAAAAATGGAAAAAAGGGGTCGTGATGAATGGATTAATGTACTAGCTCAGATACTTCACAAATGTTGACAACAGCAAGAATATCAAAATACAGTATTCATTTTCTCACTTTTTTTACTGACATTGCAACATGCCTTTGACCTTCCAGTGATGACATTGTGTCATTGAGAAATATTGTTGTGTGTCTGTGAAATATAGACACAAAAACGGATATAAACATATCAAGGTATTTGGTAAGAATCTAAGAAATGTTACAAAACAGGAATCTCTTACAGTTTGTGTTTATCTGTTTAACTTTACATTTACCATTCTTTAGATGTACCTGTAAATAGATAATAAACACAGCTCTTGCTTTTGACTGCTTTAACTAAAATGTTAACAGGGCCCCCTATACTGTAAGTGAATGTTGACAATACATTTTTATGCTTCCCACAACTAGTTTTCATACCATGCTCTCAGTAAAATGTAGCTCTCCCAAGCCAGTTTTTAAAATATGAATGGAAGTGGCAAAGTATGAACAACAAGTGAAAAAAAAAACATTTCTTCTGTAGGTTATTTTAGATTTAACTACAGTAATATAATTTGCATTTATATCTTTCTGTTTCTCCTACTTCCTAATATTAACTGGCAAGTCAACTGTTTAAGGAAGCCAGTCTGAAAAGTGTTTGGATGATGTTATGAGATATGGGTATTAAATGGAAGTAAGAAAAAAAACTTTGCTAGTTCTAAGCTGCCTTTATGCTGAAAGAGAGGGAAAAAAAACAAAAAGTATAAAATATTTAATTTCCCTACAACCTGCTAGAAAACCAACACAAAAGCTGTTGGCAGAGCAACAAAAGCAATGCATAAACACAACAAACTTTGGAGCCCAGCGTTAATAAGTAATCAACATTACTGGCTTTTGATTCAGCTGTAATAGGCGTGATTGTGATAGAACCGGAACCGGCAAATCGGTACTTACGCAATTTATTCATAAGCTCAAACAGTAGTACTAGAGCTGTAGCTGTATTTAATGCAATTAAACAACCCACCAATACATTACAAATGCAGTTTGCAGACATTAAGTTCCAAACTATCTGTTTCATCATGCTTCCTCCAACCACATGCATTTAGTATCTGTAGCTCCCTGCAGTTATGAAATATCTGAAGACTTTTGCCTGCTGCCGATCATCACCATTCAATCAAAATAAGTTATTCACCTTTCTTTACTGAGCTACTCTACTTCATTAAGTAAAAGTATCTCTTCCCTGCAGTGCCCTTATTCAAAGTCTGATCAGTATGGCTTAACAGAAAATCAGGCTGCCGTAACAGTAAAAGCACAAGTGTCTCGAGCTCATTAAGTAAAAGTATCTCTACAAATCAGGCTGCTGCCGTAACAGTAAATGCGCAAGTATCTCAAGTTGAGTCACAATGCTGTTGTTCAAATTCAAAGTCTAACAGAAAATCGGTATGCCGTTAAGTTTAACAGAATTGCTGCTGTAGCACACTACACACTCCTTCATTTAATAAAAGTATCTTGTCTCTGCAATGCTGTTATTCAAAGTCTGATCAGTTTAGCTCAACAGAAAATCAGGCTGCTGCACAAGTATCTCAAGCTCATTAAGTAAAAGTATCTCTGCAAATCAGGCTTCTGCCATAGCAGTAAATGCACAAGTATCTCGTGTTGATTGCTGCTATAACACTACACTCTACTTCATTAAGTAAAAGTATCTCTACTCTGCAATGCCACGTATCTCGAGCCACAAGCTTAAAATAATTGGGTTTCTTGTGGATTGCCTGCCTGCAGCTTTAACACACAACAGCTTGAAAGCGAAATCTGAATTCACGACTAACTTAAAAAGTGCAGTCTTAATTGCACACACAAGTATCTCAAGCCGAGCTCTATTCCTACACTTTTTACCTTACCTGGCTGGAGAAAGATACAAGCGGATCGCAAGTTAATGGCTCTGTAATTATTATTCTGATTGCATGTCTGTCCTTGAGAAGCTGACGTCATCGCACACGTCCTGCACATGATGACGTCAGGAACACATTCATTAAAAAAAAAAGCAAAAAACAAACCCGGGAAACATGGAAATTAAAGGGGCCACACGAAAATTCTTGGCACCCCAATATTTTGACCTCAAAACCGGTGTTTACCGAGGAATTCTGTATGGTTGAGAGGTAAGGTGGTAGAACTGTGATGTGGACCACAAACATATTTGTGCAAGTTGTTCAAGTCTGAGTTGGCCCATCCTATATGGATGTGTACCTTTAAAACCTGTATTGAAGGCTTGTGCTTTAATTCATTGAAGCTGATGTTTTAATTACTGTTTTAGTGATTGTATTATTTAAATGTCTTGGTTTTTAAGTCCGTTATTTGGTCTGATGAAGTGCAGAGTGCCTGCACGAATGCGCTTACCTCTTAATAAATAGATATTTTTTTAGACATGTTTGGCTGCCTTATCTGTTTTTTTTTTTTTTTTGCTTTATTCGGTTTTTGGTTTAAGGCAGCCTTCATGTACTTGGTCGGTTTATTTTTAGTATTTGGCCTATTCTTCTGTAAAGGCCCATTTGTCTGCCATTTCTTGCTCTTTGGCCTTGAATCCTCCTTTGGCTTCTCATTTTGAGGTCAAACAGTTTCTTAAAGATGTCCTGCATCTTGGGCCCTTAAGGAAGCCTTTTCCTCCTCCTTAGGACCTTAATTTTGTTTCTGGAAAAACTGACCCAGGCTGCTTTTGAGCCTGCAGTTTCAGCTGCTCTACAACACAGTACCTGGAAGACTGTCTTTTTGCCTGCTCTTACTTCTGCTCGGAGGGTTTCTGGGCTCAGGCCCTTATGGCCATTCACCCTTTTTTCATTTTTCACAGAGACAGGGTGTCTTTGTCCTAATCCTTCCTTTATGCTTAAGGCTGTTAATGAGCTGTCCTTAAGTCAAGCAATACACCTCCATCCCTTTTTCCTTCTCCGAAGTCTGCTAGTGAGAGGGTCCTGCATACCTTGGATTTGCATAAATAGCTCCGGTATTAAGACCATTCATAAGTCTGGCCAGCTTTTTATTTCTTTTCATCCAAAGATTTTGGAATTTGGCTGTTTCAAAGCAAACCATCTCCTAGACATATAAGGTCATTTTCTCTTGTTTTTCTTTTCATGGCAACTGTCTTATCTACTACAGTTAGACCTCATTCCACTAGGTTTGTTGCTTGGCTGGTCCTTTCTTCAAGGGTTTGGACCCCAGTTCCATCTTTGAATATGCAACTTGGTCCTCCGTGCATACCTTCACTAAGCAGAATAAATGTGACGTGGTTTCTAGAGCCAGAACAGGTTTTGCTAGGGTTATCCTGCATGGGTTAGTTGAGGGCTTTTCCCAGGCTTCCACCTCGCAATCTTTTTCTTGAGCTTTTGTTCTCTCCCTAAGGTTAAGAATACTGCAACAGTGGTATAGAAGGATGTAGTACAGTTGTGTAAAATCTTATGATAACAGTAGATGTCCTTCTGTTTACATTTGCAGTATTCGGTCCCTCCTTTCATTCCCCCACTTTTTTCCTTCGGTTTGATTTAATTATCCTCTTGGCCAAGTGTCCCCTTTTTCTTCTGCATTTTTCTTACTTGGATGCGCATAGCTTCGTTTTGTACTATGGAGACTGTTCTGTAGTGGGACATTTCGGTTCTGGATATTTGGTATCACCCTACTTCATGTGTGAGACAAACGGCGCATACAGTATCTAAAGGCTTTAGAATACTGATCAGACTTTTGGCTACCCTTGGCAGGAGATCCATAAGTTAAGAATACTGCAACAGTGAAGAGAAGGACATCCACTACTATGGTAAGATTTTACATAACTGTAATTTCTGTGCCCTCTCTGAGCTTAGGACACAAAGCTATTCACATTGCCTGTCTTAGATCTGAATCTTCCCTGATGGGTCAAGACCTGGAAAAACATGCTGGCTTCCTGGAATTTGCACTGAAGGAGAACATGTGGTGGAGGAGATGAAAAGGTTCGGCCAACATAAAATAAGCAAGCTGAAGGCAGTTGAGCTTCTCAGCCCTTCTGCCAGTGAACAGGTCCAGGGAGAGAGCATGCCAGTGAACACATTCATACTGTTTCAAAGAAATAAAATGTGAAAAAAAAGAGAGAGAGAAGCCCTGCAATTTACCAAAAGAATAAGAAGTTTGGATTTTGAACCAAATGCTGGTCCAGACTGGGTGAATATTAGGAAGGAGGATGGAAGATAAAGTGACATTTTTACAGAAGAAAAGCAGAAAAACTCATTGCTTTGCTTTCATGCAATATCTAACCGTAATATAATGACGGCATCAGCTGCTGATTTCCATCCTCCCCATGTGGTCCCTCCAGTGCCAGTACTGCTTATCAATCACTGGTCGTCTGAGATACAATAAGGGGTTTATCCTTCTATGCCACTAGACTGCTAAGAGGACTCTTGTCATAGCCAAGTACTGTATGTGCCATTTCAGTGACATCAATAAATAAAAGCTACTGTAAATAAATAATATATATATCTATATCTCTCTCTCTCTCTCTATATATATATATATATATATATATATATATATATATATGTATATTTATTTATTTATTTATGTATTAAACGTGTAATTATGGGTTGGTGGTAATAATTTGTCTAAAAAAATATTCTAATGAGTTGTAAAAACTGCAGTAGGCAGTCCTCATTGAACATGGGTTAAAAAAATTGAGCTCTGTAAGTTTTAAGCTACTGATATGACTTGGGGTCCCTACTGAAGAAAACTTAATTACACAGCAAATCCATGGGACCAGTGTTTCTGCCAGAGTATGATATGATATTAAGGCCAGTAGTGTGGCAGCAAGGGCCTGTATGACCATATTCTGAAGAATAAAAAAAAACTTAATAAGGATAACAAAAACCCACGCAAGATTGTGAGAAGGCCAGCCCAAAAGTGACAAACAGTAACCACAGGTTAATCAGGTACTTTTGCCAGAGGAATCCAGGTCTCCATTCACTCTGTTGCACATCTGTGGCATAAGGTAGATTTGAACTCCAGGTTGAGCAATTAAAATGTGGAATAGGACAGCAGCTAGTCTCAAGTGGATGCCACACCCTGCAGTGTGCTAAACTGGGAGAAAAATGAGTGGGATCTGCAGAATTGGATTTGAAGACCAGTAGGACAAGTGCAGAAAATAAATAAGTGTAATGCATGCCAAAAAAAAGAATAAAACTTCACCAGATGTTTCTGTAGTTTATATTGAATAAAGCTATTAGTTATTTCTCTCCCTGTTAATTTATTACCTAGGATTTTCACCAGGTAAATGGTCTTTTATTCAGATATTCTGTTTAACCTTCTATCACTGATTGTCAGGTTCTTGGCTAGTAGCAGCATGTTCATGTCCATTTCCAAATAGTGGACCTATTCCAAGTCTTTGTCACCACTATTTGCCCACCAGAATTGCAGCAGGAATGTTGTAGCAGCCCTTCAATTCAGTATGCTAAATGAAAACTTTGCATTTGAAGGCCTTCCTGCTTCTGCAACAGTAAAGTGTAGCAAGTTTAATAAACAAAATCAGCATGACCAAAAAGATTTCAGCTAACTTAAAGGTTTTTGCTCATCAGAGCAACTACTACCATTATACCAGTCACAAGAGTTAATGTGAAATACTACAGAATCTGTTGAGACTACTGGATTCAAAACATTTTGCTGTATAACCTGTTAATTTAAGACCCATCATAATACTATTTATTTTGTAAAGTTGTTAACCAGGGTAGAGCACTTATATCCATGGACCTTTATTAGACTCAGCCTGGGAAGAATTCTGGTTAAGTGACTTGCTAAGCAACACACAGGCAGATGGAAACTGAGGGAATCGAACCCTGGACTACAGGAGACAGATGTTTAACAGTTCATAGCTTTACTCTGCTGTCCTATGATGAAATATTACCGAGAATGTAGATCAAAGAAATTCTTTGATTTGGAGATGTTTATAATTTGATGACAGTGTACATTGTTTGGGCTATAGATTTTTTTCAGGCTTGTCCAAGACCACATGAAAACGTTGAGTACAATTTTGATGGACAAATTATTGTAGGCAGGCAGCCAGCAAACGTGTTTAAGTGGAAGGAACTGGAGAACCTGGAAAAAATGTATACAGATATACGAGTAGCATGCAGACTCTAAACAGGTGGTTAGGATTGAACTGCAGACCTTGGTACTGTGAAGCAGATGTCTTGGCCACTTAGTCACAGTGCTGTATCACTGCCCTGTTTCCACAGTTGTATCAGTACAACAGAAGTTTCTTTTATAAAGAAAAAGGGGTTCATTTAAAAATGTTGTAGCCCAGACATTTTGGAAGTCACATGGAGGAACACTGCATGTATATATACTGAAACTAGGAGTCCATTTTTTAAAGTTTAAGGCTTGTTTTCATGCAAGACGTCTGATTTTCATAACAGTTTTATTGCATTGTGGATCGTTAATGGAGTAGTAAGTCATAACAAAACGTTAAAAAGATTCAGCAGTGAAGTCTCTGATGAGCATGTTTTTCAGTTCTCTACCTTTTAGTCTACAGTGCACTGTGGATGATGGCTTGAGTAGGCTGGCATCTGTGAAACTGAATGGGAATTTTGTTTCTTCTAGATGATCTCACCTTTGAAGAAAACCTGAGACTGTTGGAGTCCTCTCTGGCTGGACTCTGGCCTTTATACCTACCCCAGAAATGCTTTTATATATATATAATGAAAATGTAAGAGGTCTCTTGTCATATTACTGATGGAGCTAGTCATGAAGGATGCCATTCATGCAGTCTAGAAGAACCAGAGCTGTAGTGATGTGGTCTCCAAGAGGGCAGATGCTGTTTACAGTCCCCCTATCAACTGTGCAGTTCCTTGCCAGGATCTTTGATGTGTAGCTCTAGGCCTAGATACCACAGAAATTTGCTACCTTACAACCAGATAAGGCGTCTGCTAGCTCTGGTAAGTGTGGCAGGAGTTTAATCTATGCTATCACTGGACTTATTGTCCTCAGCGACTCATTTCACCTCTGTACATGCCAGTCTTCCATAGTGGGTTAGGCTCTTGAAAAACTTTCTTCCCCCTTGTAGTGTGAGTGAGCTTAAGGCATTAAGATCACATGTTGAGCACTTTTTTGATATGGCAGTTCCCAGCTCACAGCCTTAATCCTCAGTGTTAAGCTGCTTCCTGTAGTCATGATTGCAGGGTTGACTCTTTCTACCTCCATTTGTAAGTGACATTAAGCGTGGATGTCACTTAACCAGACATTGCTCCCAGGTCACCCCTGAAAGGACAGTTGAGTCCAGTTGGTTTACCCAGTTAACAGATGTATAAAATAAAATAAAAAGGACCCTTTTAGTTTACAGTGCACTGTACATTGTGCTACAGTGCGCTGCTGGTGTTGTAGTTGAAGGCTGTCCTTTCTTAAGGAGGAATTAAAAAACTCAATTCTGATGCTATTTTCATTTGTGAAGTTCTATTTGTGTAGCTCTTTCAGTACCAGTGGACATGTGGTCGATGTGTTGTAGAGGAAACAGATCCTAACTATCTGGAGAACCTCAATGATCCTGCTACTCCTCCTGTTGTGTCTTCCTCTTCTCGACCCACTCATCCCCCATCAGAAGTCCAACCAAGCATTATAGGGTCTTGCCCCCTCATGTGCTGGTAAAGTCACGCATGATTGGGAGGGTGGCCTAATGGTTAAGGTATTTGCCTTACAAACACAAGGTACAAGGTTTGAATCTCACAGGGGATAATTGGCTAGGCTTAAAATGGCTCTCAAGGGCAGTTAGCCTAGTACTAACCTATGAACCTATGAAGATGATGATGTGATGAGGTACCCCAAAAGGCGAGCATGTCTTGGATGGTGGTTACAGTTAACCATATCTTACAGCTCTTAAGTTCTTCCCCAAAATGAGTGCTACTAAGAGACTGAATTGTCTCTACAGAGTTGTTCAATGAAGCCAAGATTTGACTTCTGCAAGGTGCTGGAAAACCTTTTCGTTTAAAGGGGACAAGTTTTTTTCATGTTTCTGGTTCTGAAAGGAATGAATGGCTTTCTTTGTATCCTGGACCTCATTGGATCCAGGAAACACAGTTGCTATGACATGGAGTTTATTTAGGGGACCTGACTTGACCCTTCTGCAGGATTCCTGGATGGTGTCACCAGACATGAGAGATACGTTCTGGGGCATCATCCTGTAAGATCCACACAGGAAAGTCATTGTATTTCTGGGCAGGTCTTATTCTCAGTGCAGGGTACAGCCACTGAGGCTTTCCTAAGTGAAAGCAGTGGTTGCTTGCAGCCACTTGAATTTTCTCAGTGCAAAGAAATGGCAGTGAAGTTTTTGGCCTAGAGAAGGTTTGCAGGAGAAGTTTCCCCTGCTTGGATGACTGGCTGCTGGCGGCTCCATTGTAACTCCCTGTTGTCCCTACAGTAGCTGTAGACAATGATAGTAACCACAGCTGGACAGATGGGAACAGTACTAGACAAGCGATCGCAAGGCCCTTATGATGCTTAGCTGTGTACATCTTTAATCAGGTGCACTTAAAAGTTCATGCCTCCATTTTCAAGCACTGAGTTGCCCTCCTAGTTAAACAGGACTGCATGTGATGGTTGTGGTGTAAATTTGTGTTTACCCATCTAGTCATCAGGACTAGCCTTTAAGCGAATAAAGGCACCACTTTCTTTGACTTGGTGCTAACTTATTCCTTTGCATGGAATATGTTGTTCTTTATATGTTAATATAGATTTAGGCCCCTAGAGTATGTATGTTTTGTAGAGCTGCTGGTTTTGCAAAGAAATAGGTTACATGGGATTGGGTTTTTCATGGCTCTAAAGTGAGAGAGAGAGACAGGTCACTTTGGAACAGCACATGGACTGCTGAATATAGAGAGAGTTGTGCTAATCTATTGGGATAGTTAAAACATTTTTGGTCTCTTATTTTCTTGGGTAGGTGTCTCTGGAGCCTTTCCAATTGTGTGATGCTTTTGGTATTGATTCACCCTTCAGTGTGTATGTAGTCGGTGATGAGTGTGGTAAGTGAAGAGTACAGTGGTAGAATGGCATCTTTGGAGCCTAATGAATATTCCCTTGAAAAACTGAAGGAGCCAGATTAAAGGAGTTTCTAAATATGGTGAAGACCTAGTGATTGAAAGAGAGGGAGTTGCCAACATAAGTACCCAGAGATTTATGGTAGTATCTGTCTGAAGAGGAGTACAGTTTGTAATCTATGAAGTAGGAGCAAACTTTATCAAATGCTGCTGTGTTGTACTGTTTTCACATTTAGCTTGAGACTGTTTTTGGTATACAAGTAGCTGCACATTCTTACCCTTGTTGGAGCAGTTTACTATCCAGTGGAGTGGAGTAGTTAACAGTGCCTAGCCTAGCTTGCAGTCATTAGCAAACTTGGTCAACCACACTTCTGGGATATTGGATTGGATATATGCAAAATAAATGCCAAACAGGAGAGGTCCCAGCAGTGATTCCTCTGTGGCCCACTAGATGTCCTTCAAGGATGCATCTGCAGTCATCACATATGGGTTGTCCTGCCTCAGGCAGCCCTCGGTCGGCCTGATTCCAAAGTCTGGGTCCGGCGTCGGCTGATGTCGCCCCTTCCCCGACGTCAGAGCGCCTGGGGTATAAAAGCGTCAGCCGACGCCATCTTCCTCAGTCTTTCTTGCCACGTGGTGCCCGAAGCAAAAGCAGTCCGCAAGTGCCTGTCGGCCAGCTCCTGTAATTCAGCTAAACCGAAGACCTCAAAAGCTAAGTACCCCGTTGGGGACTCTTTCTTGTCTCAGCCGATGTCAGATAAAATTAATAATTGCTTAACTTGTGGGAAACAAATACCTCATAAGGATTTCCACTCTTACTGCCTACCTTGCCTAGGCCCAGACCACGACGTCTCGGCCTGTTCCGCCTGTGCTTCCTTCAACCGACGCACTCTAAAACGTCGGTCGAAGTTTGCAGAGGAATTTTTTGGGGCTAGTTTTGCTAACAAAATGCCGTCGGAGTCTCCGACTTCACATTTAATAAAGAAACGGAAGGACAAGGACCGACACGCGGCCTGCGGTTTCGGCTGAAACCACGGCCAGGCCTACCGCGAGTGTCTCGGTCTCGGCTGAAACCGAGTCCTTGGTACTACCGTCCACCAAAACCGTACAACCGACAACCTCGGCCCCGGAGGCCACTACTGTATCGGTTGTTGAATCTCCATTGGAATCTGGTGTCCAGGAACCTTCCGACACCATTCCCTTAGACAAAACTACACCACGTGGTGCAGCCAGGCCTCCTGCATCCATAACCAGACTGACTTGGATCAGGCAGTTAAATTACCTATGTCTGCAGAAATGATTTCTGATACAATGTGTTCCATGTATTTGCGTATAAGGTTGGGAAGGCTAATAGGTCTGAAGAGGGCCACCCTCTGTATTCCCATTTTATGCATTAATTTGGAGTATATTTTCACATTGATAGAGTGCTTATTGAATCATAATACAGTGGTTTAAATCATGGACTCTGTGTTTTCAAATGCTTCTGCAATGTAAACTCTGAGACTTCTGAACTTTGAGAGGGAGGCTGTTTTTGTCTTATCCCAGAGGGTCAGTGATTTTAAAGTTAGTGTACAGTCAGATATAAAGTTTTGGGGGATGTTGCCCCCTGCACAGACTTTTTCCATGTGTTTTTTTTTTTCTTTTTTGACAAAGTTGTCAGTTCTGTTTGACAAATCAGGAGTCATCTTCCTTTGCATGATTTGTAGCCATTGATTATTTGCATTTATAGACATGAAGCTAAGTACTCTGAAGTGCCAGTCATTTATATTTATAGAATATGCCTAGGCAGCCTGGGAAATGGTACAGCACACGATCCAGGCTTTAGACCCTTTGGTGGGTGCAGAGCCATCACTTGGTTACGGATCGGTTAATGGTGTTTGACCCCTTTCACTTGAAGCTGAAGTAGTGCACATTTCTTGCAAACCTCTAAGGGTGCTTTCTATTCCTGCAGCCAAAGTTATGAGAGACCCTTATGATTGATACTTTGCCTTTGAGGTGGGGAGTTCACAGAAGCTCTACTGTGGTTTGAGGTACGTGTTCTTCTCAAAGCAGGAGCTCCATATTCAGCTGGAACTATATAAGTAGTCTTCCCTGTCCTTGCAGACCTGCAGGAGAAGGTGCATCTGTAGTCCTCCTATTTTAGACCAGTCCATGTTATGGCCTGTAAATCAGCAAGAGGGTAAACACTTATAACTCTGTCAGAAAGTTTTCCTGACCGTGGGCTGTACAGGCATCGTACATTGAACAGTTCACATTCTTAATCCTGAATCACTGCAGTTTGTAAGAAATCCTGCAAGCCTAATAGCAGATGTTATGTGATCCTATCTCGCCTACATTCTGACTGATGGGTTCGGAGCCGATCCCTCGGCTCCGACTCGGCACGCTTATGCCAAAGAGCGAAGTCTCTTATTGGCTGAGCTTACTATATCCCAGGATGCACCACTACCAGTCCCCCAGATCTCGTTTGCCGCTAACTAGCAAAGATGTGGTCTCGAGCTGGCTGAGCTAAGTAGTGTTTTTTCACTAACTTTTCTGTCAGAAATTTGCTAATTTCTAAACAAAAAGCTGTTTTAACGGCTACTCTGTGCTGTTGTGTGTGTTTGACAACTTTTCTGTGGAAAATTTGTGTGTGATTGATACTTGTTCTGGTTACAGGCTCCCTTGGTCTATAGGGCCTTTCCTACTGGTTAATTCCCTTTAAAAAAACCTTAGGGTTTCTTTCTTTTCCTTATACGGTTGTTTACTGTTGTTCAAATTGGCTATTGTTGTGAACGGCAACTTAATCTTGACTAAGACTAAGTCTGTCTGTGAGAGAGTACTTATTTTTACTTATAATGTCTCAAGCACCTAGGCCTTCGGGCTTCAAGAAGTGCACTAAATGTAGCTTTAAAATGTCTATCACGGATGATCACTCTCTGTGTGTATATTGTTTGGGCGCCAAACATTTGCAGGAGTCCTGCAGCGTGTGTCACGCTTTTTCCTCGAGGGTCCTCCAAGAGAGGAAAAATAAGCTTATATTGAAAGGCCTTATAAAACCCTCTTTTGAAGAAGCTTTAGCATCCTCTCCTTCTCCTGCTAAAAAGAAAAGGGCGTCGGCTCCGACCAGTCCGTTGGACCCGACCGCCAAAAGACATAGGCAGGCTTCTCCTTCGGCTCCAAGGACTTCGGAGCCGAGGGCGGAACGGTCTGCCTCGATGCCTCCAGTCTCGACTCCTCTGGCTTCGGAGCCGATGGCTGGGGCATCGAGAGGCGGGTCACCTTCACCGGCTCCACTGGTCTCGGAGCCGATGAAGGTTGTCCGCTCAGACACTTCCTCCTCGGCACCTAAGTCCTCCTCGGCACCGATGGAAACTGGTTTGGGTATTCCTTCGGCGCCGATAGTTATCGAGTCGCCTCGGAGCCGGTCCCCTAGCTCCTTGGGGCCGTTGGAGAGGCCAACTCGAACCCGTTCAGTCTCCTCTAGGTCATCGAGGATGTCAGATTCGGACATAGACAGGGTGCTCCAAAGACTGTTCCAGTCCCCAGTCTTTCAAAAATTTGTTTCGGCTCCGACCCAGTTGGCTTCGGAGCCGATAGCCCATGCCCATGTCATTGCCATTCCTCCTCCGACCGCTTCGGCTCCGTCGGAGCAGGTGCTGTTGGAGCTGGTGGAGATCCTAGGTTCGGCTCCGACCCTTACTCCAACCCCGGCCTTCGGGTCCGAGTTTGGCACGCGGACTTCTTCAGCTGGACCCGGGGGTGACGTTTCGGGACCTATGCTATCGGTTCCGAGCCTCCCTCTCGGTGCTTCGGCTGCGGGACTTCCGTCTGCTATCATGGCTCCGGGGACCGGACACTCCCAGGATTCTGGGGGTCCGGCTTTCAGAGCTATGAGGAATGCCTTGGCCAAGTCTTCTTCGGCCATCTCTCCGGTTTTACCGGCACCTTCCCTGGGCGTGGAGACTGGGTCTTTGGCAGTTCCCCTGTCCTTCGGCAGCGGAGCCCCGGGGCCTGAGGTTACCCCCACTGGGGGTTCCCCTCCTCCTGAGGGTTCTTCGGAGTTGTCTTCAGAGGAGCCCCCAAGGAAGAGATCGTGCAAGAGGAAGCACGTGGACTCCCCCCGAGTCTCTTACATTGGACACTGATCTTGATGATGCGGAGGGGTCCCCGAAGTCGTCCTCAGATGATGTCTCATTCGCAGACATTTTAGAGATCCTCAAACAACGAGGCGGCTGGATATCCAAACCCCCCTCTGCTGATGAGTCAGTGCTTCTCAAGGCCTTTGGGGCTCAGCCCTCCGCCTCCTGGGTGTCTCCGCCCTTCGACGAGCTCCTGGATTTGGTTTGTCAAAGGGCGTGGGAACATCCAGATACTGTGGAACCAGTGCCTTCTCGCCCTAACAAATTTTTGTCTGCCCCACCCGAGAAGGAGTTCTTGACAAAAGGCGTGGCTGTAGATGCCATGGTGGTGGCATCTGCTACACAACAGGACGTGGCAGAGGCTTCAACGTCCGTCCATCCTCCTAATAAGGAGTCTAGGAGCATGGACCGGTACGGGAAGCGCACCCTGACTTCAGCGGCCTTTACTCTAAGGTCCCTGAATTATTTGGCACATTTTACCAGGCTACAGAGGGATCTGGTCAAGGAGCTGTCAGATTCCCTCTCGGGTAACCTACCTGAGCAGCTAGCCCAGTCGGTTAGCTCTCAGTTGGCTATCCTTACCTCGATTTCTAACTCGTCCATGAGGCTCATTTCATATGCGGCCGAAGGGGCGGGCAGAGCGGCAGGCACAGGCGTGGCTCTACGGAGACAAGCCTGGCTCAGTTTGTGTCATTTTGCGGAGGCCTTCAAATCTTCCTTTGCCGACGCTCCCTTTGATGGGTCCTCTTTGTTTGGACCTAAGGTTAAAGACACTCTTACCCGCTGTGAGCAAGAGGGGAAAAACTTTATCTGCCGTAGGTGCACGTTATTCCACTCCCTTTCGGCCTTATCCCAAGGCTAAAGGAGGAGGGAAGATGTGGTTCCGCAAATCGCGTAAGTTTTTTCCTCAACAGCAGGAAGATTCCCCTTCCAGAGGCAGAGGACGGGGAAATTTTTCTGGGAGACGCCGTCCCAGAGGCGGCAGAGGGCCCTGCAATTCTGGAGACCGCGAGTCCTTTCGTGGCTCTTCAGCCTCCCACACTTCATGAGGGATTGCCCGGCTGTGCTGCTCCAGAGCCAGTCGGGTGCCGTTTTGCCAAGCACCTAAAAGCCTGGGAGTCTATCACTCAGGACAGATGGGTGCTTCGGATTATTGCTGGAGGTTACATCATTCCCTTCACACACTCACCCCCACCGTCCAAAAAAATCCCGGACCCACCACCCAGTCAAAGGGAAATGGCAGCCGCAGAAGCGTCAAAGCTGCTAGAAAAAGGAGTCATTCAACCGGTCCCCACAGACCAGATCGGATCCGGAAATTACTCAAGGTTCTTTTTAGTGCCAAAAAAGACAGGGGACCTGAGACCAATATTGGATCTCAGCAAACTAAACCAATCCGTCACGAAATCCAAATTCCGAATGGTCACTTTACAATCCATTCTCCCATTGTTGGAGAAGGATGTTTGGATGTGCTCCATAGATCTCAAGGACGCCTATTATCACATACCGATACATCGGGCGTCCAGGAAGTATCTGCGCTTCAGCCTGGGAGACAGTCATTTCCAATTTTGTGCACTGCCCTTTGGTCTCACCACAGCCCCCAGGGTGTTCACCAAGTGTTTGGCAGTAGTGACTGCTCACCTGAGGAGTCTTGGATTCCAAGTGTTTCCCTATCTGGACGACTGGCTCCTGACTGCCACCACCAGGCATCTACTAATGGACAACCTCAAAGCCACCATCTCCCTGGGTGCTACCCTGGGAATTACATTCAATTGGTCAAAGTCTGTCTTGCTGCCCTCTCAGCGCATAAGGTTCATAGGAGCAGAGATAGATTCAAAATTGATGCGCGTCTTTCTTCCTACCGAAAGGATTCAAACTTTACAAGGTCAAGTTCAAGCCCTGCTTTCAAGATCCAAAGCCCCAGCCAGGATGGTCCTGCAACTTTTAGGTTCGATGTCTGCCACGGTTCTCCTAGTTCCACTGGCAAGATTGCACATGAGGATTCTTCAGTGGCTGTTATCGACTCAGTGGTCCTTTCAGAATCTCCCCCTCAATCACCCCATTATGATTACAGAAACATGCAAACGGGACCTCCGCTGGTGGCTTCAGCCGTCCAATCTGAATCAGGGAAGACCTTTTGTTATCCCCTCCGGTGGCCACCCTGACGACGGATGCCTCCCAGACAGGGTGGGGGGGGCATTGTCTGGGCAGGTTAGTTCAGGGTTCTTGGCTTCCAGACGAAACCTTTCTCCATATCAATGTATTGGAAATGAGGGCTGTACTTCTGTCCCTACAGGCCCTCCACAAGTTTCTCCCTCAAGGCATTATCGCTATCCACACAGACAACATGTCGGTGGTCTGGTATCTGAACAAACAAGGAGGGACCAGATCTTACCCCCTTTGCAGAGAGGCCATGAGGGTGTGGGAATGGGCTATAGCTACCAACCGTTTCTTGGTAGCGACCCACATTCCAGGGAAATCCAATATATTGGCAGACAGATTAAGCAGGACGATTCTCTCTCCTCACGAGTGGTCCCTGAACAAAACAGTAGCAGCTCGGGTTTTCAGAAGATGGGGAACCCCGTGCTGCGACCTATTTGCAACACCACAAAACGCAAAGTGCAAAAGGTTCTTCTCCTTGACTCCACGTCAGGGGGAGGCAGCTATGGATGCTCTGGTCCAACCTTGGCCAACAGGACTACTTTATGCCTTTCCTCCGCTTCCACTTCTCCCCAAAGTCATCCAGAAAGCTTCTCAATTGGGGTCCACAATGATACTAATTGCTCCGCACTGGCCTCGTCAGGTATGGTTTCCCTACCTGAAGAAACATGCTGTGGACGATCCTTGGTTTTTGGATCTAACTCCGGATCTGCTGATTCATCAGTCGGGACGACAACACCAGTCCCTTCACACTTTGAAATTGACAGCTTGGCTCCTCCACTTCCGACTTTAGTCAGAAATCACACCTTAGACCCGGAAGTTATTCACATTTTATCTTCGCCCACAAACCCACCACTAAGAAATTGTACCTCAGTAAGTGGAAGAGGTTTGCTATCTGGGCTCAACTGAGGGGCTTAGACCCTATCACTGCCCCGATTCCAGAGGTTTTGAAATTTTTAACATCCTTGTTTAATCAAGGATCTTCAGTCTCTACCATTAAAGTCCAACTAGCAGCTATCTCTAAATTTCACGAATCCATGGATCCACCGTTGATGAGCAGCAGATTATGCAAAACTTTCATTAAAGGTGCTGGGCTGTTAAGAGCCCCAGTTTTTCATCCTGCGCCTCCGTGGGATCTTGATTTGGTACTTCGTGCCTTAACATCTTCCCCTTTCGAACCGGCTGCTACATGTGAGTTAAAATATCTGCCTTGGAAAACTGCCTTCTTAGTTGCAATTACCTCTGCAAGGAGAGTTTCAGAGCTTCAAGCCCTATCTATCAAACCACCGTACTTGATTTTTCACAAGGATAGAGTATCACTTCGGCCTAACCCATCTTTTGTCCCAAAGGTTTGTTCTAATCTCTGTCTCCAACAATCTCTAGAGCTACCAGTTTTCTTTCCAAAATTCTCCAACGAAGCGGAGTACACCCTCCATAAATTGGATGTTCATAGACAATTGCGCTTCTATCTAGACAGGACTCAGCAATTTCGAAAATCAGACCAGTTGTTTGTGTCCTTTTCAGACAATAAATTGGGTAAAACCATCACTAAAGCTACTATCGCCAAATGGATTAGAGATTGTATAACTCAGGCTTATTCCTCTTCAAATAAGCAACTTACAACATCTATCAAAGCTCACTCTACCAGAGCTATGGCTACTTCTATTGCTTTTCATTCCAAGCTCGCTATTTCTGAGATTTGTGCTGCGGCTACTTGGTCCAACCCGCACACTTTCATTTCCCACTATAAATTGGATGTGGCATCTAAAGGGCGAGCATCATTTGGTTCCACAGTACTCAGGAGTGTTTTCCAGTGAGCCACCCAGGATTCAGGTGCTAGGGACGCTGTCCCATCAGTCAGAATGTAGGCGAGATAGGATCACATAACATCTTTTAGTTATGTACTCACCATAACTTCAGATGTTTGGGATCCATCTCGCCTACATTCCTAATACCCACCCTCCTTCCCCCTGCCTTGGAGATCAGAAGAGATTGAACAGTTTGAGTTCTACTGTTTTTATCTTGTTTCATCTGACAATGTTATATAAGCAGTGCGTGCATGTGTGCATGTATGCGGACAAACTAGATCTGGGGGACTGGTAGTGGTGCATCCTGGGATATAGTAAGCTCAGCCAATAAGAGACTTCGCTCTTTGGCATAAGCGTGCCGAGTCGGAGCCGAGGGATCGGCTCCGAACCCATCAGTCAGAATGTAGGCGAGATGGAACCCAAACATCTGAAGTTATGGTGAGTACATAACTAAAAGTTAATGGCCAAGAAAGTTTGTAGTTTGCTCTAAAACTGTATTAAACTGTCTATAATCAGAAATAAGTTACACTGCTCCCTGTACACCACCACACCATCTTGCCTCTCGCTTCTTTATCCATGTAAACTACCAATTCACAGCTTTATGTCCTTGCGTAGTATATTGTGTTGGACTGTTATCTCCCGAAAAATGTAGCTTAACCTCTGTGCTCATGCTATTCGCTAATTCCCCCCACCCCCTGCAACTGACTCTAATTGGACCTTTCTTCCCTATCCATGTTTTTCTCCTTTTTGTTTAGTATCTTTTCTTGTCCACATCTTTTTTTTTTTTTTTAAGTAAACATCTTTATTAAATTATCATGTATGGCATAGGCAATCTTACATTTGTGTAAATGAAAAGTCAACATTAACACCACTTTAGGAGCAAACATTGTACATCACAGACACAACTGAAACAACTATAGTTGCAAACATCATACATCACTTATCTATCCAGTCATTGTCAGTTAAGCATTATATGGCTCATTCAAATACTGCCTCTTAAACCTCATTCCTTCTTTGTGTATGTTCTTTCAATTCCCATTTTTTATATGTAGTTTGCTCCATCCCTTTTCTAAAGATCCCAATTCCAGTTGTTTTATCTATGTTACTATAGTCACATTACATCTAGTAAAGTTGGTCTAGACTTTGATTTCCATTTCTAGTAATTGCTTTTTTGGCAACCACCATAATTAGACTCAACAAGGCATTATTATGTCTAGGAAATTCCACTTCTGTATCATAGCTCAAAAAAAAATAATAATCTCCCCGGTCAATCCAATCCACTCACCCAGCATCGCCAACATTTTCTTACCTGCATCTTTGGTTAATTAATATCAGCCCCCTAAGTCAGCCTAACTCTCCCCTATTCATTTCAAACCATCTTTAGCCTCCTGTGGTCAGTCTAGGCACTGTCTAATTGTCTTGGACATCTTTCATATTTCTGAGCATAAATTTCTAACAAATTACTGATAGTTTGTTGGCAATCAGACCTACTTGGTCTAACCTTCTCTGTTTGCCCTCTTTGTGTTTGGGCTCACTCAGCTCCACTAGCCCCCTCCTCACCTTCTGCATTAACATCCTGTTGGGAGACAAACTTCCTGACTCACGCCATTAACACCTTTGCAGTAGTAATTACCACCCTTTATGCACTCAAGTCCCCTTAAAAAGTTACTCCTACAATTATAGCCTCAAACTTAATGAAAACATTTGGATTGTAACCTGTCCTGTCTACTCAACTCTCCCTCCCCCTCTTTCTGCACTCACTTCTTCCATTACCAACAAACGTATCCTTTCAAATAATGTTATGCGTCTTCACTTGTACTGTACTATTGTAGTGGTATTTCTAGTCACCTCATTAACCATACTTATACAACTCACATCCCTAAAATGCTCCCTAACAAATCCATCTGTAAAAACATCCACTCAGGCCACACCTCTGACTATGCATCTGGACAGTTTCTCTCATAAAAGTGCCATCCTAATTGAATATAACTATATCCACTGCAGTAAATTTCAATTCTTTTCCATCCCCGGCAAACTTAACCTGCTATCTCCCATAGCTACAAAATCTACCACTAAAACTACCTTCCTTTGCCATCTCATTAGCCACCTCCTCAAACTTGTCCAGTGTGGCGGTGTTCATCCCAGCCCTGGACGTTCACTGGCAACTACCTTTCCTCATTCTCTCTCCTCAGAGTGTGCTGCTGCTTGTCACAAGAATTGTATGCAGTATCTGCAATAAAATTACTGACCCACTCATGTCTGACATAAAACTCTCCTGATATAGTTGGTTAAAACCTCATATTCAAGATACTGAAATAGTTCCTCCAGGATACAACATTCTAAGAAATGACAGAACACACAAAAAAGCAGGTGGTTTAGCACTAATATACCACAACACCTATGCCATCTCTCACCTATTAAAACCAGTCCCATCCTTTGCTTATGTAAAAATTATTTTTACATTCTTGCAACTAAATAAGTCGAAACAAATATGCTTTTCAGTAATCTATATACCCCCTGGGTAAAACATTCCAACACTAGAAAACTTCCTTTCCTGGACCACCACAAATATTACCAATGAAACTATTATTATAGGAGCAACTGGCAAACTCTTATCACCGACTCCCCAGAAAATAGTATTAACCTTCATTGCTTTACACAGCTCATTACTACTACTACCAGAATGCCAAATAATCATCACCTAGGTGCTACCTTAGATTGGATCTTGGTGTCAGAACCCCACAAATACACTAATTTTATTACACTCCCAAATACCCTAAGTGACCATCTACCAGCGTATACCCACAGAACCCCCCCCCCCCAAGAACTGTAAATTCTGTACTATAAAACTACCGGAAATCTTCCCGAATTTAACCAACAAGTATTCAGTAATATCTTAAAAACAATAAACCCAGTCCTCATTAAAAACTTCACCTCTGGATAACGCCATTTGCTATTTTAACAAAGTCTGCTTAGATACCCTTAATATATAGCCACTCGTTGTACCAAAAGAATAAAATGCAGTCACGCACCATGGCTTACTAAAGCCATAAAACAAGTAATGCCAAACTTGGAAAAAACTGGCATAAGAATAAAAATGACCCCGACCTACTTATTTACAAACAGGTATGTAATAAATCCAAAACATTAGTCATAGCTGATTAAAAAAAAAAAAAAATAACCAACCAAACCCCCCCCCCCCCAAAAAAGAAAAATCTGGAAATCTCTCTCTACACTCCTGACTCCTGGTTCCCACTCAAAACCTTTCACCAGCCCCTGATAAAGATCCATCTGTAATAGCTAACATCTTTAACTCCAACTTCATAAAAAGTATACTTAAACTTGTAAACTATCCCTCTGCAAATAAACTCCACCTCAACACTAAATCCACTCCCACCTGAGTCACTAAATAGTAATACCAACACTAACAGTCTCCTTAACCATGAATCCTCCACAGCTATCTGTGCAACTTGGCTACATTCACTCTACAACCTGTTCCTACCTCTCTAATACATAAGCTTCTTCTCAAATTAAAACCTTGCTCCCTGTCCTCAGACAAACCTCCCTTCTGAATACCTAAAACTCACAGCAGATGCAATAGCCTACCCTGGCAGCATATTGATTAGTAGGTCTACCACAGAATCAGACGTTCCTCTACTTTGGAAAAAATCTATTGTAACACCCCTACATGAGGGTGGAAATACCAATGAACTGACAAACTATCGACCCATCTCTGTTTTCTCCTCTATCTAAAATACTAGAAAAGTGCATTCATATGTATTTGCTAAAACATCTTACTGATGACAATCTCATTCCTCCCACCCAACATCATTTTTGGCCAGGACATAGCACTTCCACTGGATTTGTATCATTCACAGATGCTGTGAACAAAGCCTTGGATTCTGGACAGCTAACCTGTGTAATCCTACCGGACCTGTCTAAGGCCTGTGATACAGTATCGCATCAAAAATTACTACAACAGATATCTACACCATACCTCCCAGCTGTCCCGAATTAGTCGGTCTTTACATAAATTTGGGGTCCAAATAAAGGGTGCCACGATTCCCGAGTGGCACCCCTTCATTTCCGATTTCTTTGCTTTTGTTTTTTTTTTTTTTTTTTTTGAATTTTCGTGCTCTCTGAGCTGATGTCATCACATGTGCAATGATATCAGCTCCGTTAGTGCTACCAGCCAGTCGGAATTGAGCTCAAGGAGATCACATAGTCATTTCCAGCTGGCTGCAAGCAGGCGGGAATTAAACAGCAGCAGCACTAATGGCAGTTTCTGTGCTTTGCTGCCGAGAAAGAAGAATGCTGGCTGGCTTTGCATATGCTGCCGAGAGAGGTGCTGGCTTTTGAGAATGCTGACGTTTTTGGATGGAAGAACGAGAGAGGGACTTTGAGAGGTGCTGGGCACTGCTGGCTTTTGAGAATGCTGCCGTTTTCACAAGAGAGAGACTTTGCTTTTGCTGCCGTTTTCAGACAGAACTGCTGGCTTTGCTGGCGAGAGAGGGACTTTTGCTGAACTGCCGAGAGAACAATGCTGCCAGATGGAAGAACTGCTGGCTTTGCTGCCTAGGTAAGGAACTTTTCCTTTTGGTGCAAGTAATTAACAATAACAGAATTTCCAGCCGTGATATTTGCCATAAGTGCATCACAGAATAAATCAAAATATCATTGAAACAGACAAAACTTTACAGGCTAAATAACCTTTCCTAAATAACAAGTAAATGACCAAAAACAGTAACTGTGATATTTAAATGATATTTGTGACCTAATTCCTTTGCCTCATTTATTTTGTTGGCATAATACCCTTACAAACTCTGTAGATAGAAGAGTTGTTTACTAAACAAACAGGAACAAGAGGCTACTAAGTATTACTTTGTTATTGATCTGATAAGTGGCTTGCAGAGAAGAGTCAAAGTATATGTTATCTATTGGTAATACACTGCTAAATGAAAAAAAAAAGAAGGTCAAATCCATTTTTTACAAATATGGATGCATTATGTCTAAAATTGAGATCTATTTTTCTGGGTACTCCAGTTTTCTTCCACATGCAAAATATATGCTGTAGTCAGATTGGTGTGTGTGTGTGTGTGTGTGTGTGTGTATAACTGCCCCCAATGTAACCTGGTGTCTAGAGGTATTTAGGCTCAAACCCTGTACCTTTGGTACAGGGTAAAAAGAGCCTAAAGCCCCTAGCCATCACCATTTCTCAGCTTTGCCCAGATTTTTGTGTTGAGAACTATGGACAACAGAATTTGTATTCCCCCATTATTGGCTTTGTTGTTTGTCCAGGTTTTTTGCGCTAACCGTTCACAGCTATGGTGAGTGAGAAGTCAGTTGTATTTATTACTCCCCCATTATTGGCTTTGTTGTTTGTCCAGGTTTTTTGTTCTAAGAGTTGAGAGCTATGGTGAGAAGTGAGAATGAATTTGTATTCCCAGGTTTTTTGTGCTAAGAGGTTGAGAGCTATGGTGAGAAGTGAGAACTGAATTCTCTAAATGATAGCCATTAAGTTTCAGTCTTCCTATTTTTCAAACTGGTGATTTAGCATAGTGGTATGTTGTGTACTGGCTAGTGTATAGTGTTCTGGGTTCAAGACTTGCCAGTAACATACATCGTGGTAACACAACATTTTATTCTAGTAACTTTCCAAAATTGTACAAGCAGTGTTTAAAATGTGTCCCTGGTTTTTGCCCCCCCCCCCCTAAAAAAAAACCTGAAATTGAAAATAAGTGCAAGAAGCTGTGCAAGAAGATGCCTATGGCTTGCACACTACTGTCATTCTGTTTATAGTTTGGGTGTGGAAGTAGACTTTTATGATGGAAATTTTCTGAATTGGGCAGTTTTGTAATTACTGGTTCATACATTTTCTTTGCCTACAGTATAGCCTACTGGAAAAATGTTCATTCAGACAATAAATTTAAAATGTGCTCCAACAAGTGTGCTGTATTATACAAGGAATATTGGCTGGGGTGTCTTCTGTGCGGAGTCTGCATGTCCTCCCTGTGGTCGTGTGGGTTTCCTCTGGGTGCTCCGGTTTTCTCCCACATCCACAAAGACATGCTACAAGTGGATTGGACACGCTAAAATTGGCCCTAGGCATGAGTAGTGCTCGAGTGTGTGTGCCTTCCGTGGAAGGTTGGGCACTGAGATGGCAACTCGACACCGTAAAACTCCTCTGCCAATCATGAGCGGACAAGGTGATCCGCTGTGGCGACCCCTAACTGGGAAAAGCCAAAAGAGAGAGAGGGAATAACTTAATAAAGTCACAAAGGTGTATCAAAGGAAAGAACACATGTATGTTTCTTGTTTTGTGTGCAAGGGGCCGATGATTTGAAAACAGCCCAAAGGTAATCTTATCCACCACTGGCCAGATACATTTTCTTTGGATGTGGTGCGGTGCATGTTTCAATGCTGTTTCAATGAATGTGAGTTTCAAGGGTAGAGAAGTTTTAATGCCAAGTCTATTTTCATTGTGAGACAGTATTGCTTTATCAGATGTCTGTTAGTGTTTGTCCATTGATGTGCTGCAAAATGTAAAAATAAAATCCAAATAATCATTGTAGAAGTAAAGCAATATGCACACATTAGTGTTTATGGTAAATACATAAGCCGCGGTGGTTCAGCGTTAGCGTTGTTGCCTCACAGCAAGAGGGTCTCCCGTTCGATTCTCGGCTGGACCGCCTTCTGTGTGGAGTCTGCATGTCCTCCCCGTGGTTGAGTGGTGTTTGAAAGACATGCGTAGAATGAGTGTGCCTTTGTTGAAAGTTGGGCATTGAGCTGGCACCTTGGCACCCGCAAAAAATCTACTGCCAATCATTAGCAGACTGGAGTTCCGCTGAGGCGACCCCTAACCGGCAAAAGCCAAAAGAACAACAACAACAAAGTGTTTATGGAAAGAGCCAGGTAACGGGGCATTTGAATGACTCTGGTGCCTTATTTTGGTTGTCTTGTTCTTCAGTTTGTGTTTGAAAGTTGGTATCCCACAATTCCATTGGAGTGGGTGGGGTTGCATAATTATGTATGCTAATTAGATGTTAATCAGCATACAGATTTGTACCTATTTTTCATGGCCCTTGTCCAGTTTTTTGATGTTTCCAGGTTGAGAGGTATGATCTACACTAGGATGATGTCCACTTACTTAACCACTTAGATGGTTTGCCAACAGCATAACTAGTAGACAGCAATGTGTTTGATGGCAAACTAATATTTCTCAATACCTCGAAAACAAACCTGAAGTCCCACAGGGTTCCATTCTTGTACCCTTAACTTTTCAACATTTTTATTAATAAACTTTATACTGCCTCCCTCCAAAGTATACTCATCCAATATGCAGATGATTCCACAATTATCTCCTCCTCCAATAACCTTCATCATCTCCTAAAAATAACTCGTCACCTTTACCACCATCAAAACCTGGCTAAACAATGCACAGTTACTACTTAATCCCTAAAAGACCAAACTGTTATTGTTTACTTTAAAACCTCTTCTCCAGGACTTTAAAATATATTCACAAAATAACAGAAATAGAAATCATAACTCACGCAAAACTATTGGGCGTCACCATTGACAGTAAACTCTCTTTTGAAAATCATATACTAAATACCATTAAAATACGCACTTTAAGCTAAGCAAAGTGTATAGACACATACATTTCATGTACAGCCCCACCACAAAAGCACTTGCCAGTACTCTTTTGCTCCCCTCCCTCTTGTGCGGGGTCCCCATTCTCACTAACCTCCACATGATTCTTAGAAACAAGCTGCAGTCATGCTACTACAAAATAGCTGAATTTGCAACTGGCTTACCTTATCTCACACACCACTTTTATGCCCTCAATGAATTACATTGGCTAGAATTCCCCCACTATCTCAGCTATTTATATCTAACTCAAGCACACAAAATAATTTACAAGCCTGACAGTTGCCCAGCATTAAAACCAGTCCTGCAACTGTATAACCCTTACATAAATCTCCGCTCCACTAATAAACAGTTTTTAGAGGTATGTAAACCTAACAGAAGAGCTGGCCCAAAGCCTCTGCCCCATTACCAGTGCAAAACTGTGGAATACATTGCCCTCAAGTGTCACTATCTTAAGACTTCAAGACTTTCAAACTCACTCTAAAAAAATTTCTTAATACTCACACCTGTCCTTGTTCCTCTCCCAAAGTCTAACATACTCTAACCTTGGCTCTTAACTATATTGCTCATACTACCTGTTTTGCCTCCTTCCAGCCACCTCATCACCTCCCCCTCACCACCCACTCTCTTCCCCAGCCCACCATGTAGCATCTCCTACTCTTACCCTGACTCACTACCTAGAATCTTCATATTTCTCCTCTCTTCCAAATTCTTTATCTCAAACTGTTATACTCATATTCACAGACCTACCCTCTTATTTCTCTGTCGAATCTACTATCCTTAACCATCACACTCCATCTGTGTCAGTAATCCTATACTTAAACCTTTCACTTTCTAAATCTTGCAAAACTAACTACAAATTATACCTATAATGACTTAATTCACTTTCTTTCAGTTATAATTCTACCTCATAGCTTAGATAGACTTGACCTTAAACTGTTATTCTACTTACAGATTAAGCTGTGTTATGTCTGTAACTGTATGTGGTAATGTATTAAAGTTAAACTGCATTTTTATGTTGTAGAGTGTAATGTGTGTACACAACTTTAAATTGTCAAAATGTCCGTACTTTGTGTAGAGATTTTCTCCCCGGGCCCCCACTGAAAATGGGTTCTGACCCAGACGGACTTTCCCGGTCAAAAAATGTCAATAAATAATCACCCCGACCTACTCCTTCAGGCCATTTTTGGAGTTGTAGATTCAGGAGCTATGCCTGAATTGATCCTTCAGAAGTGGGACACTGTGGAGGTCAGTGTCCTCACCATTCAAGAAAGTGCAGTTCTCTTACCCTTTCTGTGCTAATTGATTACAGGGCAAAGAAGAGTTAGCATTAAAATATGTTATCCGTCTTGTAGCAAGGGTGAGTATTGTATGCTTTTTTTGTGATTCCATAGCTCATTGTAAAGTTCAAAGAAGAAAGAACAAGGCCAATTCTTGTCATTCCATAATGACGGAGAAATATGCTTTCATGCTCTCTTGTCCCTTTTCACTAGGGGGCCCCAGAGAAAACTTTGCCCCAAGGCATTTTTTCTGCTTCTGATGGACCTGCATATAACTGTCTATCAGAAGTGACAGAGGTTGCCAGGAAGCCATCCTTTAGGCACACTGACATTGACAAGTGGAAAAAGTTCTCCAGTTAGATGTAATAGTCAGGACCACCTCACTCATCAGTGACCTGTATAATATGAGCATCAGTTATTCTGTGGTCAGGTTATGTGCTACTTGTTTCTGCTCATTTTGATCTTGTATAGGTTAGGTTTGTGTCGAAGTGCTCATTAGTCAGATAACTTAAAGTAGTGCTGTGCTTCTGTCCAGACTTGAAGGTCTTTGTGCACTCATACCCAAAGATTTCACCTTTGTTTACAGGCATTCCTTCCCTCATTCAAACCCAGTGTTCTGGCAACATTGAAGTCCTTCTGTTGTAAAATGCCCCCCCACCCCCACCCCCCTGCAGCTATGTGCTGCCATGATCTTGTTGCTGCAGACTTGCATAAAAAATTTGTTTTTTTAAAAGGATTAAATGTCTGTCCATACTAGCTTCCATGTTGTCTCCAAAGTGAATTCTGAATTGTCTTGGAACCAAAACATTTAAACTCCATCTTTTCTTTGCTGGGGTGAATGTCAGACGCGAGAGGGTCTTTCACATCCTGGATGTCCACTGCAAGCTCAGTTTTTTTTTTTTCTGAAGGACATTCATGAGCTTAGGAGATGGAGCGGTTCTGTTTCCTTTGCACCAGAGGGGGAAAATGTTGTGACCAAAGGCCACTCCACTAAAGATAAAGCTGCTTCCAATGTTTTGTTTAAAAAAATATGTCCATTGCAGAAATATGTGCTGTAGTGGCTTCATTCCTAATCCACACCGTCGCCAAGCAGTATTGACTGCGGAGTTGAAGTTCTTTGGTGCATCTCCACCACAGGACGTGGTGATCTGACCTTTGGTACCTGTACTGTCTTTTGACTAGTTCCAGCATGGGTTAGTACTCATCTTAGTTGCCTAGCTTAACTCACCAAAAGGATCTCCAGTGCTAGGTAATCTGATTAGTGCGAGAGTGTGCTTGGTGCATCTTTAATATCCCTTTGTCACACGCATGCTTGGATAGCCAGTCCACTCACTCTAGGCTGTTGGGAGTTCCCTGCAAGTCATACAAGTATATATTTATATTTCACATGTTAGCAATATTGGTGTTTAACCTTTATTTCTTGATTTGTGAAATGTATGTTTGTCCAGGGACAGGCAGTGCTAGTGTTATCAGCATGTGATATGTCAGCATATCCTAACACTGCACACACACAGTACAGTGCACTGGAGCTTCTGAGATGTAATCAGTGTAGATAATGAACATAATTATTGACAAAAAAGGATGACTGTTTATTTCAGCTTCTACTCTTAACAGCATACCTGTTATGCAGGCTTCCTTTTTTCCAGAAATATTGTTCTGCAGCTGTCTGCAGGACTACTGTTGACAGGTATTTATATTTACATTCCCATTCTAATTCCATTTTCTGTGGTATTCATTCATCACGGTGTTATACAAGCATTTATATGACTGAAGTGTGTAAACATGTGCTTATCAACCTGTCTTCACTTTGCTGACTGTGTATAGAATTGGAGAATTACTGCAGTATTAATTTCTGCTTTGTTGTTCAGATGCAGAGTTACCAAGGGCATCTAGTCACCTCCTGGAAGATAAAGCAGCTGGTGTATCTGCGGCAGTGTCAGATGAGTCTGTTGCTGGAGACAGTGGTGTGTACGAGGCGTCTGTGAAACGGTAATTTTAACAGGATTAGAAAACAAATGGTGCTGAATCTGTAAGCTTATGTGGAAATGTTTGACTTTGCATTGTTTACAAAGGAGACATTGAACTGCTTTTGATATAAATATTCATTAAACTGCTGGTAGGTGAAAACAAAGTTGCTTGGATTTGTCATTAGTACTGTGCAACCCAACCCTCCCTTCCTTGTCTTCCATTTAAACTTTACCCTTGTGGATCTCCCTATCTGTTTCACCAGTTCTGATTTATTTTTTAGTATTGGTAAGCAAGAAGTTCTTCAGAAATTGCTGAATGTTCTATTCTCCTGGCTCTGCTGCCTGTATCACCCATTGCCTGTACACAAACTCTCCAAAGTTGTCCTGATGAAGTTGCACTTTTTGTTTGATTTTTTTGTTACATCACTGCCAGTCCACTGTTTACTGCACTTTTGGCCAAGTCAAAGAAGCGACTAAAATTCATCATGGGTGCTCCATGATTCCAAATACTTTAGCAGTATTTCCTGAAGGATACACTTTATCAACTGTCTGGCATTAAGCACACCTCTCCCCTAGCCCTTACCACTTGTGTAGACCCTGAAAAGGCAGTTATTAGCTCTAGTAGTGGGTCTCACAGGTTTTTTCCCAAGCTTTGAGAGTTTGTGTTAATTGCACATTTTATTTGCCTTGGGTATACTGTGCTGCTGATAAACAATCCAAGCCATCATCAGAATGCCTTTCCTACCTGTTCAGTGTTGCATTTAAGAAACTGTTAACCATGGTGAACCATTTGCACATTTGTGATGGAGCTGTTTAACTTTTTCTGTATTAAATGCTGTGATGTACCAGTTTCACCAGTACAAGTGCAGTACATCAGCCAGCTGAGAAGGTTAGGGGTCTTGGATTTTTCTGTTCGGTAATCTTATTAGGTAGCAGTTACACAACTAACCCTTTATTCTGCTGTATACCTTCAGATGCATTTTGTTTTATTGTATGATACTGTAGTATATTATCATAGGTAGGTACTAGGCTATTGACCCTTGGGCCTGTATAAGCCTAGCCAAATGGTACCCTGGCTTTTGCCACCCAAGAAAATTATTTTCCTGTCAAGCAGAGCCACAGAAGTGATCACCGGGGTGAATTTCCTATCTCCCATCCAATCATCAAGCTTTTTCTTGAAGAGTGCTAATGAGGAGCTTTGTTTGATAGAGATAGGTAGTTTGTTCCAGAGTATGGGAAGTCTCTGGGACAGGACTGTATCCCTCCAGCAGGTTCTGTTTATTGTGGTGACAAGGTTTAGGTCCCTAGAGTGTGTAGCTCGGAGGGATTGGGATTTCAAGTGGAGCATGTCCAACAGCTCTGGGTTTGACATAGCTTTGTATGTTAGGCAGAGATAGCCTGTGAGTAGGCGATATGCAACAGAGTAAAGCTGGAGTTTTTTGAGACGGTCTGTGTAAGGCATCTGTTTGAGGCCGGTAATCCTCTTTGTGAAGAATTTCTGTGGCCTTTCCAGTTGTTGTAAATGACTTGTGAGGTACATACCAAAAGGGGCGATGTACTCTATAATGGGTCTAATGAGTGGATGAGTAGAGGAGAACAATGACCTCTTCTTTCCTGGATAAGAAACCTTTTTTGGTGAGGTGTGCCACGTAGAAAGATTTCCTGACTACTGTGGCGATGTGATTATCAAAGGAGAGACTACTGTCTACCTGTGTCCCAAGGTCTCTTATCACACTTTCAGTGTTAAGTAGACTATTGCCTATGTGGTAGTTCATGGGTACAGAGTTTTTACTAAAAGGGATGACAATGCACTTTTTGGCATTGAGCTTGAGGCCATGGCTTTGACACCAGGCATCTGTCTCAGTGAGGCCCTTTTGTAGGATGTCCACATCGTTAGGAGTTTTGATTATGGCTCCTAGTTTGAAGTCATCTGTGAACTTTGTTAGCCAAAGACCTTCTGTGTTAGCCTGTACTTCAGAGCAGTAGATACCAAACAGGAGAGAACCCAAAACTGAACCCTGTGGTAACTCCACTTGTCACTGGTCTGAAGTTGGATTTAGTCTGCTACTTTCATAGTGTGGGTTCTGTCAGTGACCCAGTTGACAACCCATCTTGTGACATAAGGATTTATACCTATTTTAGTGAGTTTATCTATAATTCCAGAGTGGGGGATGGTGTCGAAAGCCTTGGCGAGATCTAGAAGGTTGTGTCAACCACCTTACCCTCATCTACGGCTTTGGTGACTGCTTCAAAGAAGTCTATCAGGTTTAAGAGACATGATCTGCCTTTTACAAACCCGAACTGGGTAGGGTCCAGAGTTTGGAGATTACCAATGTCATTGTTTATAAGTTCCATGATGATACGTTCCATAGCCTTGCAGACCAGGCTCGTCAGGCTGATGGGGTTGTAGTTCCCAGGGTCCGTGGTGGCTCCCCCCTTTGTGGAGTGGGATAACCGCTGCTGTACACCATTCAGTGGGCACAAAGCCTGAGGTGAGGCTATGATTGAACATGGTACTTAGGTGGGGTGCCAGTTCATTTTGTAGTTAGTGTAGAACGCAGCCTGGGATGTTGTCAGGTCCCATGGATGCTGTGTTCTTGACTTTGGAGAGTGTGTTTTTTTTACATGTGCAGCCGCAATTACAGGAACTTTGCATTCTTTTGTCTTCATCTGTCATTAAGACAGAGAGAGCAATAGTGGAAGAGTTCACTAGTGTCTTGGTTGGCCATATAGTAGCTCCCATTTCATTTCTGTTGTGTACTTCCCTGATGGGGCTGAGTAATGGTGAAGTGGACTAAGTGTATCTTGGATGTTTTTCTGTTCTCATGTTGCAGTGTTCCAAACTTTTGGGTTATCCTCTGCTTGCTTCCGAACATCCGGCCAGTATACAAAAGCTTGTAGTCACTGCTAGGTACGTGGGACGTCTTTGGCTCAGGGATCGTGGGCCATAAAAGCGACATCTGCATGTATCTTTCCTCAGAACTTCTTTGCTCCCAGTCGAACGTCAGCACTGTGAGGTAACTTGTGATGATTGCCCCCAACTAAATGCAGGAGGAGGGGGAATCTGTGCTGTCTTGGCCAAAAGGGAGTCACCAGCAAGATTTTTGGTTTGTACTGCTGTATCTTCAGTAGGACTTTTTGAAGTATGATGGGAAGGGGGGGGTAATGCATATAGAAACATCCCCTTTCATGAGATTGAAAGGCATCTGTTGCCCTTGGTAAAGGACTGGGAAGCCTGGTGCAAAACCGTGGTAGTTGTCTGTTCGGAGGGGAGGCAAACAGGTCTGTTTGTGGTGTATCCCACCTGTGGACAGCATTCAGAAACACATCCCTGTGAAACATCCATTCATGGGATTGTGACATGGACCTTGCTCAAGGTGTCTGCCTGAATGTTCTGAGCTGAAGGGATGCAAACTGCCTGCAGGGTGACTCCATGTGTGGCTGCCAGGTCCCAGGCTTGGAGGACAAGTCTGCAAAACAAATAAGATTTGGTTCTGCCCTGTTTGTAGTGTTGTCTGTGAACAGTTTCAGGGGACCTTCTCACAAAGGACAAGGGATCCTTAATCCATCCACATCTGGAATCTATGAATCTAACCCTGTGGGTGATAGAATTTTGATCCCTTCTAGACACCTTTACACTGAGAACGTGTGAACAGTCCTGCAGGAGGCCAGGAAACCTAACACTAAGAGGGTCTTATTTGTCTAAATGGAGGAGATTAGGGTCTTATTTGTCTAAATGGAGGAGATTCTCCATGTAGTGTCTACAAAGACAGCTAGACCCTATTCAGAATGAGGTCCCCTTAGTGCTGTCCTGTCTGTGGGAACTCTTGTAAGCAGAGTTGGCATGTTCCTCTGTTAAAGCACACCTTGCTGCTGTTTTGGCCTGTCTGTCTCTTGATCCCCCTGTAGCTTCCCATCTCACTCCAAAGTTATTCCTTAAGGGAGTACTACACCTCAGGCCCACCAGGAGGCTGGTTCCACCTCCATGGGATCTGAATTATGTTTTAGAGAAACTCACTGTTGCTCTCTTTGAACCAGCTTCTAAGGCATCTCTGAAACATTGTACCTGGAAAACTGTACTCCTCGTGGCTCTGACATCAGCCAGAAGAGTGTCAGAGCAGAGTTCAGGCCCTCATGACAGCTCCTTCCTTCCTCACCTTCCACAAGGATAGAGTGACCCTGAGGACCAACCCCTCCTTTATGCCCAAGGTGGTTAATGAGCTATCCTTAAATCAGGGTATCCACCTGTCCACCTTTTTTTACTCACCCCCAAAATGACAGTGAGAGAGTCTTGCATTCCCTTGATGTTCACTGACAACTGAGATTTTACCTTGACAAGACTAAGGCCATTAGAAAATCAGAGCAATTATTTGTCTCCTTTCACCCCAGAGCTCTTGGAAAGGCGGTGACAAAACAGACCATTTCTACTTGGCTTTCCAAGGCTATTTCCTTGTGATACACATTCCGTGGGAAGCAACTCAAGTCAAAAATTATGGCCCCACTCCACTAGAGCCATGACTTCAAGTGCCTTCTTCAAAGGACTGGACACTGTATCCATTCTGGAGGCAGCTACATGGACATCTGTCCATATCTTTACCAAACACTACAGGTTGGATCACATCTTCAGATCCATAGTGGGGTTTGATGGGGCAATCCTTCATGGCTTCATGGAGAACAGTTCCATGCCACCACCCCCTTCTTTCCTGTGAGCTTTGGCACTCGCCCAAGAGTTTGGAATACTGCAACATGAGAATAGAAGGACATAGAATAGCTGTGTAAGATCTTACCATAATCATAGATGTCCTTCTCTTCCATGTTGGAGTATTCATTCCCTCCCTCCTTACCCCCTTCTTTTCATCTAAACTGTTCCTTCTTGGATGGCACAGGACTTGTGCAGCTATCCTGGGATTGGGACATTCAGTTCTGAGGAAAGGTATGTGCAGATGTCACTTTTATGGCCCATGCTCCCTAGGCCAATGTCAGACGTTCCATGTACCTAGCAGTGACTGCAAGCTTTTGTATACTGGCCAGACATTCGGGAGCAAGCGGAGGATAAACCAAGAGTTTGGAATACTGCAGCACTGAAGAAGACAACTATGGTTATGGTAAAATTTTACACAACTATTCTGTCTGAAGAAAAGCAGAAATGAAAATGCCTATTGGTTGTAAACGTTCAGTTTCTTGGCTGCATAAAATTTAAGTATTTTTTTATCGCTGTGGGCTTATGCCAACAGCCTTGATTTCAACAGAATTATAATGTTCACTGTGATACTTTAAATAGGAAGTAAAACTATTTTCATAATATGTAACAGGATCAGCCTTGTACAAGATTGTGGGGAAGCAATGTGTGAATAATTACTATCTTTATAGAGGAATATATAGTATTGCTTTCGCTGAGTAGCTGGCATGATATATACAGGAAGTATGCAAATGTGGTTTATTAGTGCATTTGTCGGAGTAGTATGTGATCTGTTTCCACTATTATGCATTTCTCAGTCTCATTTCAGAAGCAAGCTAGGTAATTTGTTGGCACAGTAACATTTCCTTGTATGCTTTTCTCATTTGCTAATGGCATGGTAAGGTGATGGGCTGTGGTAGCTGTAATTCTGTAAAGCCTTCGTTGTTAAGGTATGAAGCTCTCTCATTAGTAGCACACATCTCTGTTGGTAAACATCCATACTTACTATAATATGTTAATGTGCAAGTGAAAGGACAGTGGTTTTCATACATGTTTCAGAACCAAATGTGTGTGTGTACTGTACAGTGGAAACAACTGCAAAGTGAAGACCGATACCTTGTCTTTAAGACAGGCACTTTGACTCTTTCTGAAGAGTCCAGATCTTGCACCTGAAAGGGAATAGTACAGGAATTCGGGTCTGACATCTTGTGCATCAGGAATGTTATTTGTAGGTTAGATGCAGCTGCTTATAACTTGCTTTGTGGTTACTTGAAGAGAAGAAGAGATTACGTGCAGATTTTAGAACCATTGTTGAGGTGGTTCTTTACCACATGATAACTCAGACGTTGTGTCCACATTCTGCTACTGTATGCTGAAGCCCTATCCCTGAAGACTGTTGTCTGAACCCATTTTCATAGTGCAGACTAAAATAATTTCTCTATCTGTGTATAGCTGCATGTAGAATTTACTGTGACTGTCTAGCCCATTGGTGAGAATTGCATTTAATTCCTAATTCCATAACAGTAGATACTATGGGAAGTTGCAGAGTTTGACAAGAATATTGTATAAAATGTGTTATGTACAGTCATACCTTTTTTATCTTTGTTGTAGTTTTGTTGCCATTTTTCCTACAGCTGGTTTTGTGACTAAATGTTTATGGCGTTGGATTTTGTCCATCAAAGCAGATCAGCCTAGGAGAAAGAAGAAAAATTAAAAAAAAAAAAAAAAAAAGTGTCTGCTTGATTCAGAACATTATGGAATATTGGATAACATTACAGGCACCAGCCTGCTTTCTGAAATTCACCTTTTTTCTTATTGCTTTGCAGCCAGTAACATCCTCAAGTGGTGCAGCATCATAAGGTTGGGAGGAGACCTCAAGTCCTAATGTTCTGATGAAAAAAATAGTTGTCGTTAGAAATCTGTTACTGTAGAGTTCGATTACAGTAGGCTAGCTATCTTTATAATTGAAATTAATGATGACCTTGAAAGCATTGAGAAGAGATGCTGTAAATCTGTTTTTCTCTTCCCTGTCTGCTGAGGGCAGTGCGGAAGACATGTTCAATAGTGCAGCAGTCATTTCTGAACAGGAGGATTTGGGTGCTACTATTGTGAATATGAATTTTGGTGCCCTAAACCAAGGGCATTTCAAATGGGCAGCTAGAAAGGTACTTAAAGAAACAGTTGTATTTAGAATTAAGCTAGTCTTTCCCTACGGATTTCCTTCTCTACTGCCCCATAATCATTTGAACAGATATTTTGAAGCTCTGAAGGGCTATATTTCAGGAACCCTGATGCAATGCTTATGCAGCTCACTGATCTCAAAGTATTGCACTGCACGTGCAGTGTTTCTGTGCTGTTTTAATACATTGCTTGTGATAATGAACACGACTTCACTGCAGCCGAGTCAGAAAAAAAGACGTTTATGATCCCCCACTTCCTGCAAATTACGATATAAATGTTCTCAACACACTGGCAAGGCAGTGCACTCTTTGTAGTCTACAGAAGTGCGGTCCTTGAACATGTTGCACTGGCAGTTGCTTTGTTAGGGAGCTTTCCCTTGGAAGGTGAAAAGAGGGCTAGGATGTTTACTGTCATTACAGATAGCTAGTGTAATTTCTGTGGTGTTACTTCATGTTTGTAAGTGGGCTTACCTTGCTTACTGATTCCAGGTTTATGTCTGCAGATTATGGGCTTTGTCTAGGAGGCAGGGTTAGTTTAAATGGCAAATTTGTTTATGTGTTAAGCCTGTGGCTCTCCTTAGAGAGAGAGAGAGAGAGTTTATACTTTTGATATTGAAGTTAGGCTGTGGAGCTATAAGGAAAAGGAGTTCTCGCCATTCTTGTTTTATGTCTTGCACCAGACACTCTTACTCTGACTAGGTGTGTTAGTAGACTTCATTTATTCAACAGGTGTGCTCAGGCTTTTCTTGTTTTATGTCTTGCACCAGACACTCTTACTCTGACTAGGTGTGTTAGGAGACTTCATGTATTCAACAGGTGTGCCCAGGCTGTCGGCAATCTACAGCACTCAGCCATTCACATGCCAACCCCTTGTGTCTAGGCTAAGCTTTGACTTGTCTTTCATGAAGGTAGGGCCTCAAGAAGGTTTTGTCTGTCTCTGTACCCTTTGTCCTGGGTGGGGAGGCACAGAGTCTAAAGGCTAGCTGTTATTTCTGAGGTGGATAAATAAGTAAGGATAATAAGACCTCCCTGTTTGTAGTCTTCCCCAGATTATTCCTCCTTCGTGATGCTGTCTGACTCATGAAATTCTATGTGGATTGTTCTTTCTCCCTTTATAATCCCATCCCCTGAAACTTCTGAGTTAATATCTAGGGCGAGGTGGAGTAGAAGTCTTGCTTCATTCTGCTTCTGGGGCCTTTGCCTAAGGAGACCAGTTTTGCAACATGACAGCATTTGAATGATATTCTCCCCAAAATGACAGACGCCCCTTAGAGACCTCCAGCAGAGTGAAATGAAATCCTGTCTAAGCACCTTATGGTCAACTCTTTTGAAATGTCTACAGTCCGGCAAAGGTTTCATAGAATTCAGTAGCTTTCTACGTTACCTCTTATTAAGGAGTCTAAAACATTTGATAGAAAGTCTAAGAAGGTGCTTTCCCCTGCACGTTGGATAGGATCTGCCAACTGTGTCTCCTAATCAGGGTCCAGTCTTCCCTGGAGGATCAGGAACTGGAAAAGTTTTCATTCTTTCCTGACACTGAAGTCAAAGAGGTATATATGACTCTTTATATAGCTTCTACAGTGGTGAACCTTATGGCTTGCTGTAGTTGTAATTGTGAATACATTATAACTAGTGCTGTGGTCTATGTGCCAAGAGCTCACACCTATATCCCTTATCTCAAATGACCTCAGCCTCAAATTAGTACAAGTCCAAATCATTCTCAGTCAAACAAATTTGTACTTTATCAGCAATTACAAGTCCTCAGATGTTTAATACCTAAATGTGTTCCTGCAAACTGAAGTCAAACCAAACAACTTTTTAAGAGACTTGAATTACCCAAATATCAGCTAGTCCAATGACACCCTATGAGAGGCCCAAACCTCCTAGACCTTGTCTTACTTCCCTCCCTCTGACCAGCCCAAAATGTGTTTCCTTTCCTAGTTAAATTGGACCATTTAGCCATCAATTCTGCATCATAGGTTCATACAAGGCTATATGCCCTAGGGCATTTATAAGCCTAGCCAGAGTGTGTTTGGCTTTCGCCACCCATTTTAAATTAATTTTGCTATGCCCTTTTTCGAGGTTAGTATACTGTGCCTCTGTCTAACAGTGACACAGAAGTGATACCCGGAGTAAACCTACAATCCCCTATCCACTCATCAAGATTCCTCTTGAAGAGAGTCAATGAGGGGCTCTGCCTAACCTGGACTGGGATTTTATTCCAGAGTGAAGGGAGCCTCTGGGTTATGAATCTGTCCCACCAGCATGTCCTATTTATTTCAGTGCTGAGGTTCAAGTCTCTCGAGCGCGTAGCTCAATGGGATTTGGATTTTCTGAGGTGCAGCATGTCCATTAATTCCAGGTTGGACATGGCTTTATACGTCAGGCACAGATCGCCTCTGAGCAGGCGGTATGCCACTGAGTAGAGAAGGAGTTTCTTTAACCAGGCAGCATATGGCATCTGTTTGAGCCCTATGATCCTCTTGGTGAGGTACTTTTGGGGTCTTTCCAGTTGCTGCAGGTGTCTGGTAAGGTACATCCCAAAAGGGGCATTGTACTCAATTATGGGCCTGATGAGGGATGAGTAAAGAGGCACGATGACCTCCCCTGATCTAGATGTGAATCCCTTCATGATTAGGTGGGCTTTATAAAATGTTTTTCTAACCACTTTGGCCACATGGTTGTCAAATGAGAGATTGCTATCAACTTAGGTCCCCAGGTCCCTAATTACTTCTTCTGTACTTAATGGATTACCACCTATGTGGTAATTTGTGGGCACTTTGTTTTTGCCAAAGGGGTGACTATACACTTTTTGGCGTTTAGCTTGTGGCCATGGCTCTGGCACCAGTTGTCTGTTTCTATGAGGCCCTTTTGGAGGATGCTTGTGTCGGCTGGAGAGTCGATTATAGTGCCCAGTTTGCAGTCATCTGCGAACTTGGTCAGCCACAGTCCTTCCATGTTAGCCTGTACCTCTGAGAAATGTATACTGAACAGGAGAGGTCCCAGGACTGAGCCTTGTGGGATGCCACTTGTAACTGGTTTGGGGTCTGACATGGCTCCAGCAATTCTAACCATGTGGGTTGTGTCCTTGAGCCAGTTTGCAACCCATCTAGTGACATAAGGGTTTATATTTAAGCTGGTGAGCTTATCTATAATGCCCGCGTGGGGTATTGTATCGAAGGCTTTTGCGAGGTCCAGGTAGGCTGGGTGGACCACCTTCCCATCGTCAATGGCCTTGGTGACTGTTTCAAAGAAATCGACCAGGTTTAAGAGGCAGGATCTGCCCTTAAAGCCGAACTGGGTAGGATCCAGTGTCTGTAGGTCCCCAGTATCTTTATTTATGAGGTCCATGATGATCCTTTCCATAGCTTTGCAGACCAAGCTAGTCAGGCTTATGGGGCGATAGTTTCAAGGATCCGTTGAGGCACCACCATTGTGGAGAGGGACCACTGTTGCTGTACTCCACTCTTTGGGTACATATCCTGTAGTAAGGCTGAGATTGAACAGTAGTTTTATGTTTGGGTTTAGCTCTTCTTGGAGTTCATGTAGGACGCAGCCCGGGACACCGTCTGGTCCCGTTGATGCTGTGTTTTTTGCTTTGGAGAGGGCTGCTCTTACCGGAGCATCTGAGATGTCAGGGGGGCAGCACTCTGCTGGGATAGATATTTGCCCTTTTGGTGGGGAGGGGGGGAGAAGTTTGCGTTGAACCTGTCAGCTAGGATGTTGGCAGTGTCTCTGGGTTCGATGTATTTTTTGTCATTTTGGAGTAATTCTGAGCATATCTGGGAATTCCCACCCAGGTTCCTAACATAACTAAAGAAAGCCTTTTGATTATCCTTAGTGTCCTCTGCAATTTTTCTCTAGAAACTGGCCTTAGACGATTTTATGAGTGCCCGTAGTTTTTTGCTAATACTGATCAGAGACGCCTTCCCTTTTTGGGATTTTGCTCTATCATGTAGTAGCTTCCTCCTTCTATTGTATACTTTGTTTATGGCTGGGGTCCACCAGACAGGATGTTTGCCTTTGGAGGACTGGGTCTTGGTTTTATTTGGGATTGCATGATCCATGCATTCCTGAAGGTGTTCATAGAATGCGTTTATAAAGGCGTTTTTAAAGGATTCTGTGGTCTGGGCCGTATTTTCCACAGGCTCGGGGTCTTTGAAGGATTCCACCTCCCGTTTTGAGGAGTGTGAAATTTGCTTTAGGGAAGTTTTTCACTGTGGTTTTTTGGGCAGGGTTGGGGTCAGGATGTGAATATCCAGTGAGATTAGTTTATGGTCTGATCTTACCAGTGAGGGATACACTTCTGGTCCGGAGCATAGAGTCCCCATGTTGGTGATGATCAGGTCCAGTATGTTTTCCCCTCTTGTGGGAGTGGTAACAAGTTGTTCCATAGCATTTGAGTTTATAAATTCTAGGAACCTTTGGGCTAGGGTGTTGGAGCTAGAGTAATGCTCCCAGTCTATGTTTGGGTAGTTGAAGTCGCCCAATATAATAGTGTTTGGAGAGACCTTCATATTTTCCAGTGTTCTCAGGAAGGCCGCGTGGGGTTCCTGGGTTTGGGAGGGTGGTCTGTAGCAGGCTATAAACTGGAAGGCAGTTTTATCCACTGTTAGTTGCACATGGATAGTCTCTGATGCTTCGTGCTGTGCCACCAACCTGGAGGTGTGGGTATCTTTGACGAATATTGATACTCCCCCTCCTTTTGTGGTTCGGTCCAAGTTTTGGGGCCAAAAAGCATGGTATGAGGTATAACCTGGTGGTGCTGGGGTTCTCTCGGGAGCCTTGAACCAGATTTCTGTTACTGTACAGATATCAATGTTCTCCATGCTAAGGAGAGTTTCGAGTGCGTGCATCTTGAGGTTTAGACTTCTGGCGTTGAGTAGCATTACTCTTAGTTTCTTATCCCTTGTGATACCTGTGGAGGTGGGTTTGTCTTTTGAGCCTTGCCTAAAAAAGGCACTATGGGGGAAGCAAGAGCCTTTGCCAATATCCGAAAGCCCAGGGGTGACAGGTGCAAGCCGTCCCTAGCGAAGCATCGTGGCTTGTCGAGCATGTCATCCCAGGCTGACAGGCATTGGCTCCCCTTTGAATGACACCAATACTTAAGCCAATTGCACTCACTTCATCCTGTATTTGACCCAACTCAACTTTCTTTACAAATGTGAAAAAGAACTTGCCTACTCTCAATTAACAGAATTATAGCCTTAAGAAAAAGTGCCCCGGTATTACTAAATTGATAGATTTTGCATTGTGGTTCATAATGATGTGGTTATTGCTCATAGGAATGCATCCTCATATATATTTCGGTATAATAGTACTTTGTTTTCACTGAACTACTTGTTGCTTCTTTAAGTAGTAATTTTAGTGGTTCTTTATGCAAGTAATTCACGGTTCACGATTTAGTAATTTCTTGACTTATTACCTATGTCTACAGACCTTCTCTTGCAGAAGTGTGCTGGCAGAAGAAAAAAGGGGGAAAAAGAGAAGCAGTACAGCTCTGCTTCAAAAAATACAAAAAGAGAGAAAAAGTGCAATATTGCTTTAACCCTCATCAACAGTCACTGTCGCCTCACATTTAGAATACCTGTGCATGCTGCATATAACTACTTTACAGTCTAACTTGCAGTTGACTTCAAGAAATGTGTTATACACTTAATTACTGAAAGAAGAAAAATAACTACTTGTCGTTTTATACACATTTATCAAGAAAAAGCATGATTGAGTATGCTATCACTGCAAGCAAAGGCACAGCCACCCTGTGGACCTTATCAAATAACATTTGCCATTTCATCACTAATTAAGTATAGCATGAACACTGCCAGAGAATGTTAACTGGCTCTCTTTACAAGCTAGAGCCAGCCTTCTTGCTTGGTTCCCTATTTTTGAAGCTACTCAACAAGGACACCTCATCTCCTCTTGCTGTGAAACTCATTACAGCCACGTCAGCCTACAACCTGAAAAGCCAGTCTACTGGTGGCCTATTACTAAAGTCATGCTAAAAAACTACATTGTGCAGACCATAGCATCTCTGAAATCACACCTGAACTGTGGCAGTCTGTCTCTCATAACACTTCACCGTCAACTCCAGCTGCTCTAAATTCAGTGCAAAATTCAAACAGTTTCTAATCAGTCAACACAAGTACTGGGGACATTACTCAACTGATAGTGGTTTCAGCTTATTGTTAACCTTTTCGCCTTTCCCTCCTCTTTCGTACTGTGACACTTAACTTTCTAGCACCGTAACTATGTACTATTTTTGTCAACTCATGTATGTTGTTTTTCCTTAGCATTGCTTCGACTATCCTGTTGAGACCTCAATGTTGTTCTGTATAAACACAGCCGATTGTGTTGCTTTGTGTTTCTTTTGTACATTGTCGTTTTACCCTACATATTTATTGTGCTTGTATATTAATACCTACACATTATTGTGCTATTTCTATTATTTTTACTTTTATCCTTACGTTTTATTGTAACGCAGGCTGAGTCTGCAGTAGGTCATTGTGATTGGTGCTCTAGCACTGTAACCAAAATGCAAATTACGTTAAATGCTGTAAATGGTTCAAATAATTTCAGAAATCCAACCCCATATAAAGTTAGATTTTATATTGATGCCGTAAACGTGTTGTTATGAAAACAGTATTAAGAGCCTTTCCATCAACATGTTAACCCACCGAAAAATAGTAGTGTTTTTCAGTTAAACATTTCTGTTCTGAAGACTGTAGTTTTTTCACATATTTTTTCTGTGCTAATAATGCAGAATTTAAAGGTAGAAATGTAGTGAAGTAGTTTGCAAAAAGTGCAAGAGAGAGAGAGATCGTCTTAATACTGAAAATGAGGTTGATAGAATTTTCTTGGCGAAAGGTAATGCTAACATTAACATATGTACGTTTTAGAAATGTTAAGTACAGCGATGACTACACATATTAATCATTTGGCAGTTGATCAGGAAAGTATTACTGTACTGAATAGGATTATGTATAAGCAAGGTTTGTGTATTTTAGTATACATAGGTGTTAACTGTGTTAAAGGGAGTTTATTGCTGGCAACCTAGTGACTATTAATGCCTTGCCTTTAATTGTGTATGTAATGACTGAATGCAGTATAGAAAATATTTGTTCATAGTTTGGCAATGACACTCGTAAGAGTATGCTTTTGCTGAAGAGGTGCATGAATTCCATTAACTGTTCGCATTTGCATTGTTAACCGTAGTTGACCATATCTGACTTCATGTCAATAGCTATAGTAGCTATTACCTTGGTTAGGCTGCATATACGTTCACTAGTAGAGTTTTGGGAAGCCTAGTTGCTGTCTTCAACCCCAAATCTGTTTTATTCCAGATGCCCCTGTCCTTACTGCTATGACTGATATTTTCTAACATTGTCGAGGAAAACACAATGTCTCATTGTGCATGAAAGGTGCAGACTGGTTTCTTTAATCTGTACACATATGTGCTGAGAAATGCTTACAGATTTTCATGCTTCATAGGTTTCTGGGATCACCTCAAGCTAAGGAGCACTGTTGGGCAGAATCAAAATATATATATATGCATTAACAAGCATGGTAAGACTAATTCCTGAAGCTGTGCAGCTGAATGTCCTGTTTTATTTATTGCAACACTTCCTTGGGGTAAAGCTGTACCTCAGCATACATCCCATGCTAATCAGGCAAGGGAACACTTGGTGCTCAATGAGACGGACCAACCCATTTCCAGGCAGTAGGCTGTTTCATAATTTGATCTGGTACATTTAGCAAGTTGCAGTGTTCTTTTTTATGGGTGAAGGTATTCAGGTGTACTTCTTTCCCCATTTTCTCATCCCATGTTTTTGTTTTGATCACAGTGTAGGGATATTTTTGTGCTTCAGATTGCTTCAGATCCTGGTTTAAAGCTGTTGCTTGGCCATTTCATTTCTGAAGAAATGTACTAACATAGGACAAAAGTAAACTTGTTCTCCCGAGTCTTAGTGTTTGAGTCTTCTTGCCTGACTGTTATATTACTGCCGAGTGTAAGGATTCTTTTAGGGGTATCCTTGGTCCTTTCTGCAGCTTTGATGCTAGTAGTTAGGGTTACATAATCTGCAAAAAGGAACACATTTTTGCATGAGTTTTCCTTGGCATGCTTGCTGTCTGTGTGTATGTGGGGGAGGGGGTGTAGCCCCATTCCATGACTAGGTGGTCTAGTCTACACCCCCCAAACAGAAACTGAAAGGCACACAAAGATTTGTCTTTAATAGTGGAACCATCAGCCATCTCCCCCTCCCCCACCAACAATAGCTGTTATGCAAAGCACAGCCCTAGGATTTCTTTTAGCCCTAATTTTCCTACTCTTGAATGCTGACGTCATCATAGGCTGGGTGACGGGAGGGGAGCAGTATGCCCTGTCTGAGGACCATACGGTAGCCATGCCTGCTCTGATCTCCTGCCTTCCCACCCCTGCTTCATGTCTAGGAAGCCCAGCCTCCAGCCGGGGCTCAAATAGAGAAATATCCGCCATGTTCCCTTCCCCCAGGATAGGCACTCCCTGTCCTTCTTGCTAACTCTGTCTGACACCTGAGTCTGTAATCAAACCCTGACATCCTGGGCTGTAGTTAGGGCTTTATCGTCTATGCCTCCGGGCTGGCTAAAATGGGAACACTTTACCCTTTATGTGCAGCTGACATCTCTTTTTCGTCTGGTATTTTAAAATCAAGTTAAACTTGTCCTCTTGTGTTATCTTTCCACAAACCAATGAAATGGAGTATTGTGCCCCAGGATGATGATAGAAAACGATATACACATTATAGCATTCAATTTTCCATGTAGATATTGAATTTTGAAATATTTCTAAGCCATTAGCTAACCATATAATGCATTTATTTACTTTTTTTCTTATAGAGGCTATTATTTCTCTCCTCAGAATATCTGAATTTCAGGCTAAGTCTAGAGAGCCGTTTTTGTTTTGGAGAAAGACAAAGGTCAACCAGTCCAAAGTTTTTGCTGGAAATGGTCGCAAATTTGGCTTTTTTAAACCATTATATCCACTTTTTAATCATCATGCCGAGTATGTCAGTTGGGGAAAGTTACTTATCTGCAGGCCTATTGCTTGCAGACATAACAGTTATTGTGTATTCAGGAACCCATATAATCACTAACTGTTGCATTACTTTGTTATGAGGAGAGACTTGAAAGTTTCTTTATGAGCTGACCAAGCCATTGTTCACAAGAAGATATTACATCTTTTGTTACCTGTGTAGAGAAGTGTATGCATGCTAGAGTACATACAGGACCATGACCTGATAAAAGGTTCATATTTGCTGGGTGTTGTTTGTACTGTTTGGGAATCATTCTGCATATATATATCTGCTGACTGAGATCTAGTACTACAAAATGTAAATTAGTTATGTGAATTCTGTTGTATGCTTAACTGGTTTTCTGTAAAGTGGAAATTAAACTGTTGAAGATTAGAGAGTGGTTATCTGATTTTCAAAGTCACCATTTATAAATCATCTGAAGCCAGTATTGCCGGTATTTGTTACTGTGGGGCTGCATTACACAGAGGGATGCAGCCGTGACTGGGACCCAGGTGACCCAGGTTCAATTAATGGCCCTGACACTGGAGAAGTCAGGCAGGGGGAGAAGTGAAGGATTGTGGCCTACTCTCCTGCCCTGGGGGGAGGGGGAGGTTTGTGTACACTTGTTGGTACACAGGGCAGTGTGATCTCCCTGGTGGAAATCCAAGAAATCCCTGTGTGCAATTGCGAGGAGAGTTAAAGGGGCAGGGCTGCTAGGAAGAAGCTTCCCATGCAGACGTAAGGAGACATGCTCTACTGTCAGCCCATTGCACACAGTCCCCAGGCACCTCACCAGGTTCACACGGTTAGGGCTGAGGGGAGAAACAAAACAAACCTTCCAACAACAACTGATGGCTGCCTTAGTGACAAGCCCTTTTGGTCAGCTCTCACCTGGTGAAGGGAAGGAATGGGCTGATAGACCAAGAAAGGGTCTGATGGTCAGAAGACAGCTGTGGGCAAAAAAAAAAACTGCAAAAATATATATATATATATATTATTTACAATTATAGAGTTGGAACAGGCGGTATTCTTCATATTCTCATATATTTATGGTTTCATTTAAATTAGCTGATATTAGGATTCTAGTCCTCTCCCCAAAAAAAGTGTTGTGTGTGAATCTCTATTTTCTTTATAGTCAGAATGCTTTTCTTAAAACAAATTGAAATCATACTTCTCCCCTTATTTTCAGGCCAAGTGACATGGAAGATGGTGTTTACAGTGAAGATGATGCAGCTTCATTAGATATAGCACAGATCCAGCTAGGTGTCAAGTAAGTTGCCATCTTAATCTCTCGCTGTGTTATAAATCTCACAATCTTTGTAACTGCCTAAGTAATCTGTTTCTTAACAACCTTCTTGTTTCTACAGGTATGAGAGCAGTAACTCAAGCTTTATTATCATTGTGATGAAGCTGAGAAACATCCACAGCTTGCTTGTGCCACCAAGCGCAAAAGTGTAAGTGTAAATTTTAACATATTCATTGCATAATTCATAGCATTTTTCATTAAAAAAAGCAGGTCACTCTGTCTGGAAGGCTTCACCAAAACCATTCTTTTATTTCATTTTAAGAATGGCAGTCCTTCTTTATTGAATTTATTACTTTGCAGGTAGAACATTTTCCCCTTAAGCTCATGTGGCAGCTTTGCCTTCCTTTTCCTTAAGATCTTAATGCTGTGATTTTGTGTTGACACAACAATTTCCATAGAAATGCTGCTTAAGACACAATGGAGGACTGTGACTTAAATAGATACTTTCTTGGGTTATGTCAGAATTTCTGTGGGATTATAGTTAGTGTTTCCTTCCCAGCAGAGGTTATGATGTAGTAAGTGGAAAAAATGTGTAGGGAAAAGGCTGTATGTTTGATGCATAAAATGTTTCTGCAATCTGGAGATCATGATTCATGAGCCACCCTTAGACTGTCCTCACTGCCTAGAAGAGTAACATGACATGATGCATTGCCGTAAGTGCCACTGCCTTAACTCTTGCAACCTGTAGGTGTTGAAGGAAGAAGCTTAAAGCCCACATAGTCTCTGTTAAGATTGTGACTTTGTGGAATGTCTGGGGCATGAACTGTAGTAGGAGTGTTTCTTTGGTATTCCTGGCACTGTACCACATCATTAGAAACTAAGGGAGGCCAAAAAAGTGAGATATTGGTGACATCAGGTACTGCTCCTTTATCTTCATAGTTCATTAATCCTTAAGCTTGCCCTATTAGTTCACTCTAAACTATTTAGCTGAAGATGAGGGGAATGTGAAAGGTGGTCCATCAGCAGCCACTTTGGTGGAGTACGTCCTGGGTTGTCCATATTGCTTTACCCACATCAGAGCATCTGGAGCATATGTATGCTCAGCTTTCCTACTTGGTGTAATCTGTTGTTGGCTCTGTGGTTGTATCTGGGTTGAGTCTTCCTCTCCCTTTGTCTCCCCCATGCTGTGTGACCGATTAGGGTAAAAGAGTCCCATGGTGTCTGTCAACATTAGGTGTGCAGCAACTGTTTGATATCTGGTAGGTGTTGACCACATGGGATCATAGCTTTAGAGAGTACATGGTAATGTCAGTGCTAGCTCTTTGCAGTTTTGTCATAGCCGAGCACTGCCTGTTGTGACTTTCACGTCAGCATGTCCCTCTTGTATAGTTATCTCATGTAGACTTCTTTCTGGATCCAGGGGATGTCATGAGATCTTTTTCTTGATTTCTGTTCTAGGAAGGGGGCTGTTTAAACCCAGCAGCTGTGTCTTAGGCAGAGAGCAATAACACAATCACTCCTGTCTGTAGGTGGTTCCTCCTTTTGAAAGCTTTTCAAGCTTGTCATTTCATGTGTAATGTGGCCTATAAGTCATCAGACTTCTTTGAAAATGTCTCTCAGTATCATGGCAATAATGTTGAAGGAACCCTCTGTCATACTATCCATGTATATTGTTTTGAAGGGTACTATTTGTGCAGAGCCAGATGAAGGGTATAAAGGACCTTAAGGTGAAATTTACAATGAGAGCTGTGTGTGTGTATGTGTGTGTTTGTGTGTGTGTATGTGTGTGTGTATATATATATATATATATATATATATATATATATATATATATATATATATACACACACACGTGTTTTATATGTATATACTATGTCTATTTTATATATATAAAATATGCATACGTGTGCATATGTATATCTGTCTGTATGTATATGGAAGTGTTTTAAAATGTCTAAGTACAAAATTAGTGAATGACGATTGAAACGCAAAGTAATGAGGGGGGAAAGCTCATGTTTTTTTTCAGGGGCAAGCCCCTCTGTGACCTCCCCACTAATGATGTATACCAACTCCAGGATTGCACATCAGAAGGGTAAATGCAAATTCCCACTCCCTACTGTTCTGCAGCCTCCCACAAAGTACTAGTAGGAAAAACAATCAAATGGTTATTCAATTACTTCTGCTTTTCAGGGGCCAGAATCCACCATAATATACACATACACACACACACACACACACACACACACACACACACACACGCACACACACACACACACACACACACACACACACACACACACACACACACACACACACACACACACACACACGCACACACACACACAGATCATTGGACAAACAAATACCAGATTGACTTATTCATAGTCCATGTGGGTGTAAATGACATGAGGTGTACCTCCTGGGACTACATGAAGAGAAATATGATGGTACTCTTGAAATGTGTGTCCCAGGCTAGTATGAGCCTAGCATTGCGCAGCTTCTACCTTCTCAAAGAATGGTGCCACAGTGCGAACAGAAGATGACTGACTAATAATTTACTTAGTTTCTGGGTTAGTGTTTGTCAGCATGCAAGGAGATGGTCACCAGTCCATGCTGCTTCACCAGGGATGGTTTGCACCTCTCCCTCCTAGGCTTTAGAATGTTCGTTAAAACATTGTCCTCCCTGTAGTGCCTTGTTTAGGTAGTGCCAAATCAGAAATTCTTCTTCTGACATAGCAAATTAAAACCAAGAAAATCTAAAGGTGTCATTGCTCAATGCTAGGAGTCTAAACAAGAAATTTCACTCCCTACAAGGGCTCCTAGCCCTAGAGAATGCTGATTTCTGTGCAGTCACTGAGACATGGTTTAAAGCTGTGCAGCTATGGAACAAGGCTATAATGCCTTCCACACATTTAAACCAGCTAGTACACAGGCAGGAACTAAAGGTCAGATGTGTCTTGATTTGTGTCAAAAATCATTAGACCTCAAGGTTGGTCAAACAGGATAACACACTTGAGCTCTCCATGTTTAAATTACCTTAGGAAAAATCTCATACCACTTCTTTGCAAGCTAAGCACAAACTCCCTGGACCAGATTGTCACTACACTGATCAGGAGCACAAACATTACTGGATCTGATCCTCTCTAATATGGGAGAGTGCTGCAAACTCCCTTGTGAAATGTCCTCTGTGGTGAGGTCAGATCACAGAACAGTCTCTTTGAAGTAAACATGGTGGTCAAAGTTAAAGTTACTGTCTACTTATGATCCCATATCTCTTACCAACTCGTTGGTACATAGGGTATTGATAATTTAATAGTGTGAAGGGGCATTGGTTTTACTGAAGGGAATGGATGCATTTCTTTGCATTCAGTTTGACAGTGACTAAGACACCAGTTGTGTTGGTCTGTGTAAGACCCTCCTGAAATATACTGACATCATTTGGGGATTCAGTAATTGCACCCAATTTGCAGTCGTCTGCAAACTTGGTCAGCCATGGCCCCTTAGTTTTGGCCTGAACTTCTGAGAAGTATATACCAAACAGTAGGGGGTCCAGCACTGACCACTGTGGCACCCCGCTGGTGATGGGTCTACTGGTTGATGTGGAGTCACCCACTTTGATAGTGTGTGACTGGTTTGTGAGCCAGCTGGCAACCCATCTTACAACAAAGGGGTTTACATTCAGTTTGCTAAGTTTATTGGTAATGCCCGAGTGTAGGATTGTGTCAAAGGCCTTTGCCAAATCAAGGAATGCTGTGTGCACAGATTTGCACTCATCAGTTGCCCTGGTCGCATTTTCAAAGAAATCCACCAGGTTTAACAGGCAGGATCTGCCCTTGGTAAAGCTGAAATGGGTCGGATCCAGGGTTTGGAGGTCACCTATGTCTTTATTTATGAGGTCCGTGATGATACTTTCCATGGCTTAACAGATGAGGCTTGTCAGACTTATGGGTCTATGATTCCCTGGGTCTGTTGCTAAGCCACCTTTGTGGAGGGCAGTAACTGTTGCTGTTCTCCATTCCACAGGAACAAAGTCAGTGGTTAGGCTGTGATTGAATAGGGTACTTAATGGTGATGCTAGTTCATGTTTTAGTTTGTTTAAAAGACAGCCTGGGATGCCGTCTGGTCCCATAGAGGCTGTGTTTTTTGCCTTGGAGAGGGCTTTAATGACCTGTCCTTCTGATATGTAGGGTGGAGTTGGGGGCAAGGTTTGTGATAAGTTTGGAGGGATAAAGGAGTGATATTTTCACCAAATCTGTCAATGAGCAGGTTTGCTATCTCTGCGGGATCAGTGTGTGTGATACCATTAGTCACTAGTTTGGCACATGCCTGGTTCCTACCTTTTAAGCTACATACATAGCTGTAAAAGGCCTTATGATTATCCTTGGCTGTGATTGCTAAGTTTTCCTTAAAGTTACCCTTACTGGATTTGCCATCTTGTCTTATTTGCCTGTTGAAGCTGAGGAGGGTGCTTTTCCATTGTTGCGGGCTCACCTTACTTTTCTTAGACAGCAACTGTTGGCATTTGTTGTAAAGTTTGTTGATGCTGGATGTTCTTTTTTTTTTGCTTGCGGCTCTGGCTTTGATTTTCTCTGGAACAGATGAGTCTATACACTTATACAAGTGATTGTACAGGGCTTTAGTGTAGTTACCACATCTAGCTTGGTGTGGGGCTTGGAATGCATTGTACCTTCCCCTAGGAGGGTATAGTTTCCTTTGGTGAATTCTTTTAGTCTGACTTCGCCCTTTGTGAGCTCTGGTGTTCGTGACCGATCTGTTGGTCATGTTAGTGAGGACCAGCTCTAGTATGTTTGTTCCTCTTGTTGGGGTTGAACAATTTGTTCCAGGGCATTTGAGTTAACAAAGTCAAGAAACTTTTGTGCTAGTGAGTTAGGGCTAGAGTACCTTTCCTAGCTGATGGTAGGATAATTGAAATCCCCCTGACCAGTGTGTTTGACAGTAAGCAATATTTGTATCAAGTCCAGTTTGGTCAGGTAGGCCTCATGTGCATCATGATCCATAGAGAGGGATGTATAACTAGTTATATGACTTGAATGGGGGGTCTTATCCACAGTAATCTGAACTTGGAGTAATTCTATGGAGTTGTCCAGTCTTGCTAGTTGGGAGGTGAATTTATTTCTAATATAGGTAGCAGCACCACTTCCATTGGTGCTCACGCATTTATTTTGTGGCCTGAAGGTGTGGCCTTGCAAGGCCAGAGTACTCTGTGAGGCCTTGAGCCAGGTTTCTGTGACTGCACAGACATTCACATCCTCCAGTGACAGAAGTGCTTCCAAGGTGTGCCATTTTTGGTTTAAGCTCCTAATGTTTAGAAGCACAAGCCTTATTTTGCTATGGTTGGCAATTTTCACATTAGCAGTTTGGTTTTTGAGACCTTGTCTAAAAAAGGCACTATGGGGGAGGCAAAAGCCTTTGCCAGCAGCCGAAAGCCTAATGGTGCCAAGTGGAAACTATCTCTGACAAAGCAGCAAGGTTTATTATCCATGTCATCACAGGCTGACAGAAACTTGATCCCCTTTGAATGACACCAAAAACTAAGCCAATTATTGAAATATATTTAAACTGTGGTATTATTCTAGGTGAGGGTAATATGCTGCTCAAGGTTAGGGACATACCTCCCTGGGACAACGTACTCCAAGAGCTCAGTCATGTCTCTTCATATAGTCCAGTGAGGTACATCTCAGGTTGATCACTTCAAAGTGAACTATGACAGAGTAATAATGGTACTTGTTGCTGACAGACCTGAGGGCATACATGATCTGATGAATCCTTCCACTGGACAGGCATTTGACTATGACTTTCTCCTTATCCAACCTGGTGAGTGGGACATCGTGTGTGTCATTATGGAGTCTCCAATGACAAGAAAAATTGGGTTTTGAATGTTATGCCTTAAGGGTTTGGTAAGTAAGAAACTGTTGTTGCTATGTGTCTTGGGTGCTGTGGGAACTGTGTTCGTTGTAGCATTCATTTGTTTTGTCAGTCTTTGGTGTTTTTGTAAGTTTTTTTTTTTGAGAGAACCTCCGCTTATGTTGATTTATGTGTTGGATATGTACTGTGTGTACGAGTAGTGGTACCACGTGTATGAGTAGATAATCTGGCAAAATTTCAAGCCCCGTCAAACTCTGAGGACACTGCTGTCTATGTGGAACTGCTTACAGAAACCCTGTACAGGCATGTTGTTAGCTGCATAGAGGTAGTTGAATGCACCAAGAATAAGTACAGAACTAACTCAAAAAACAAGCTACCATGATAGAATCACAACATCAGTAGGCTGTATAACAGAAATAAGAAAATCTTGACAAAAGTTTGGAAGTGTAACACCTGGCAGGATAAAGGTGCCCTCATGAAACTAAGCGTATAGTGTACCAAAGCCAAATATGAGATAGATTGGGCTCTCAAAACAAGGACAACTGCAAAGCATTCTGTAGCTGTGTCTGCATCCTCAAAGGCAGTACACAGTTGTGAACAGAGCTCATTGGTAATGGAGCCACCTGTACTGAACCAGAAGATATAGCAAGCCTACTGGCAGACAAGTTCACCTCTAACTTTACCCCTCTCCCCCACAGCATCCCCTCAGGAAATACCATCAAGTACAACTCCACATGCTTATTACTAGGTAACACGTCTCAATGCTTTCTCGAGGGCCAAGAACACTGCATGGATGCTCCCCAATAATATCCTAGGCTACCTTTTAAATTGCATGAAACATGAACTACCAGGCCCCCTGAAATCACAATAGCACCCAAACAGGCTTTGTGCATCACAAATGAAGTACAGCAGCCATCATCCCTCTGCAGAAAGGTGGGCCATGTACAGTACCTGGAAACTACAGATCCGTAAGTCTCACTAGTCCAATATGCAAAGCCATGAAAAGAATTATCATGGAAATGATCAATAGTAACACAGGAAACCTTCAGATACTGGGACCCTACCCACTTTAGGTTTCATCAATGACAAGTCATTCCTACTCAGCCTGGTAGACTTCTTTGAGAGGGTCACCAAAGTAACGGACGAGGTAGGAATGGTTCACACTGCCTTTGTTGACCTGGCCAAGGCATTTGACACACCATCCCACTTGGGCATTGTTGACAAACTCAGGAGGTTAGGTATAAACTCTTATGCCACAAAGTGGAAAGCCAGCTGGCTCACAGACAGGACCCAGGAAGTTAGAATTGTGGAGTCCATCTCTACACAGAGGTCAGTCAGAAGAGAAGTCCTTTAAGGGTCTGTCTTGGGGCTGCTTCTTTTTGGCATCTACTACTTTGAAGTCAAGGCCAATGTCAGGGCCCTCTGACCAAATTTGAAGATAATTGTAAATTAAGAAGCAGTCATAGAAAGCCCCCACACTAATGATGTCCTTTCATATCACTGTTGCAGAATTCTTTACGTAAGGGATCTCCTGCCAAGGGTAACCCAATTTCTAGCCAGTATCCAAGAGCCTTTAGATCTTATAGGCGCAATATGTGACACACACGCTTCATGTGCAAAGTGTAGGGCAGAAAGGTGATGCCCATATGCAAATACTCAGAACTTCTTTGCCTTCAGTCCAAACGCCATTATCGAATGCTGGTCTGAACTCCCTTCTTCCATGCAGGTTACCAAGTCATCTTCAAGTAAGTGCCCCATTGCATTTTTTTCTCTCCTTTTTTCAATTTTGTATTGTATTTGTGTTCATGTTATCCAAGAAGGGAAATATCAGTGTGGGAGGCAGATTCCCCATAAAGACTGCAACGACCAGTGTCTTTTTTTGCTTAGGAGCTTCCCACAACCATACGCAATGATCTTTCTTTCAAGCATTTGTCCCTAAAACCCTCTGTAGTCACTTATCTTCCTTATCCATATACCTTAAGAACCAACAGCTTAAACTGTTCATCCAGTGTGCACGTAGGAATTATCCTGTCCCAAGGGTCAACTGTTTACCAAGAAGGCCAAAAAAACTAGGCCTGATCCAGTTACTGTCCAGCCTCTCCCAGACAACTCTCTAGAAGCTGGTGAAAGCCCTGAAGAGCATTTGGTGATGGCATCAGATTCCTCAGCCATAGCTCCTTTGGAGGCTCGCGTGTATCTGAATTCTCACACGGACGTTGAGGGGGAACTGAGGTTGATTATTTCTGAGGGACCAAGGGTGATTCCTCCTATTTTAGAGAGGGGAAGAGGTTCATACTGTCATTATTGAATCCTGCCAAGAGTGTGAACCTCTGAGGGTCTTTAGGGTGATTGTCCATCTAAGAAGAAAACTAGGCATATTGCCCCTGCTGCTAAAGATCCCCAAAGTTGTAGCAGGTTTTTCAGGGTCTGTTCAGTGCTTTAAAGGTCTCCCAAGCCTCCTCAAAGGGTTCCGTCCCTGCCCCTCCCCATTTTCCACCCCTGTTAAGAGACCTAATGAATTGGATTCCACATATATGGACTTGGTTTCTGGGGAGAAATCCCTTGATTACTCCTCTTAAATTCTTTCCCCTGTAGGTTATGGTTCAGAGGAATATGATTCTTTGAGGCCAGTCTCCCCCTTGGAAGAATCCTTTGGGGATGCTATTGCTGTTATGATGAAGTGCTTTAAGTGGGATTACTCCCAGGTCTTTGACATTCAAAAGACGTTGTAATGATCTGAGGTGTTGCCAGCTATGCCAGGAGAAGTAGGGCAGTGGATGTGGAACATATGCCAGTGCAGCTTGCTGGCATTTAGTAAAGAATTGTATATTATTTGTATGTCAAACTAATTTGTACATATGCTTATTTTGAAAATGTATTTGTAAAGTTGTTTGTGTTAAAACTGTATCAACAGTGTGTCCTGCTGGACAGAGGAAGAAGTATGCATGTATTATTGTAACTGTTGAACTGTATATATTAACAAAGGATACTGGAAGAGAAGGGGTTAATCTTAGTCCAGCTAACTTTGAAAATAGTTTGAAATTAAATTACCTGGCTTAGGTCATAAAGATTTTATCTGATAGTTCTCAATGCAGCCAAAGACAAAAAGTCTGTACTAGGAAGCTTTCTGTATTGTCTTTGGGGTGAACTAATTGCTACAGTGGAAGGGTGGTGGTTTTAAATTATTTTACGACTTCCAGAAGCTGAAACAGATCTTGGCAAGCTCTAATTGTATGTATTATTTGCAATTATACAATGACCCCCCCCCCCATTAATATTCAAAAACTTGCACGCTGATTGATCAGCGTGCACATTGTAAATCAGAGTTATAGTAATGGAAAAAGGTCCGGTCGCCCGGACTTTTTCCATTACTATAACTATTTTTTTTTTACAGCAACGGAGAACGCAAGATCTCCATTGCTTCACACTGTCTCGCTATGTTAAACGAGTTCAACATAGAGCGACAGCTTTAAAAAAAGCAATAGAGATTCTCCGTTGCTTTTTTTAAAGCTGTCTCACTATGTTAAACCCATTTAACATAACGAAACAGTTTGTAAAAAGCAACGGAGATCGTGCTTTCTCCATTGCTTTTGCCCACAGCTGTGATGTACTGCATAGGCATACGCATGCGCAGTACATCAGAACTGCCGCAGAGTACAAGACAGCTGCGGAAGGGCAGCAAGGAAGCATTATACAATGCCATTATTTAAGAAAAGTAATTATTTTTTTTCTTAAATAATGTCATTGTATAATAGCAATAACACACTTCTGGGTGTGGGTAATGCTGGATTTACCCACAGTTGGCTTTGTTTGGCCACTTGGGCTTCGCCCTCACGACCAAACCACACCAACCGTGGGTAAATCAGCATTGCACACACCAAGGCGTGCATTATTGCTATAATATGTGCTAAATCCTGGCAGCTCCTAGCCAAGGGGGAAGGCATGGGAACCAGAAGTCAGATGACCAGATGTATGTGATGTCATTCTGTAATACATCACTAAAATTATATTTTAATACCAGGTGGGACTGAAGTCTCAGAGCAGTCTGTTTTTGGAAACTGACAAAGAAGGACCCCTCACATACTTCATCTTGCCTTTCTCTAGTAAGTGAACCAGGGAATAGTAATTCTTTAAATCAATCCGGAAAAATAATGAGGTTAGTTAAGTGCTGTTTTTCTGTAGCTGTGTAAATCTATTCATCTGTGATATTTTAATGTTTCCTGTGATTGAAACTCTGGTGTTTGTTGTAAATATATGTTTAGTATTTCCATGTTCTTTTATTTATTATTAAATATATTTAAACTTTTCATTGTGGCTGGACCTTTAAAGAATATTTTAACCTTTAAGAATACTCATACCTATTTGGTGACTCTGTGGCCACTCCTGAAAACCTTACTGCATTGGCCAAACACTGTCATTTGTATTAATATTAATTTCATTCAGTATAATTGGCTACCCATGCAACAGTCTTAGAGTAGCTGGCTTTGGAGTATCTGCTGGCAGTGTAACTACCTTTAAAGTCTGGGCAGAAATGGATCTTAGCTAATAAATCTGTGCCAGCCTTTCCCAGGTGTGCGTGCGCAAATCAAATCTCAGAGTTTGTATGTCTGCTACTTGGAGCAGAGATGCAAAGCACTGGTTTCACTGAGAGGATGCTGGAGGACTTGGCTTGGATACTCGACTGAGGACTCAACTCTGTAGCTGTGCCATTGGGGACTCTTATTGGGGACCTGGAGGGAGACCGAGAGAGAAATGCAGACCCCGGACTGAGTGTGTTTTGTGTGTGCTTTTAAGGGAAATTGTGCTTGATGCAGAGAGCTGCATCTCAAAATACTGTCTGTATCTATTTTTGTTCAGAGTGGACGTCCCTCTCCAGTGTCAGTGGTGAGGATTCAGGCTTCTTGATTACTGTCCCAGAGAGAGGGGATGTCACAGAGGTATTATGAGGTTTTACAAATGCAGTCTCCTAAGCCATCCTCAGTTCCTCCTACTTTGACAGTCCTTTTGGACACCAGTTAAGCTGATTCTGTAGCTCCTGATTCTCACCCTGTAGCTCCTAAGACACCTGATGGGGATCTGCATGGTGCTTGAGGATTGCTATTTTTTGTACAAATGCCTTTCTGCTGATTCTTCAGTGGTTTGTTTCTTCTGATAAACCTTCTAAGCTGTTGCCATCCATTAAGTTCCTTTCTTCAATTAAGTGCAGTTGAGGTATGGAAAGTTTGGGTAAAAAGTATATACTGCTGCCACCTTATCCTTTAGGGCTGTTAATTACCAAACCCACATAACCAGGTATGTTTTGGCTGTTCTTTCTCAGTTAACCAAGATGCTGTCTGACTTTCCTGATTTTGATGGGAAAGCCTCTGCTCTTTCCCTGCATAGTACCACTTCCCAGGTCAACTGTCACTCTATACAATGCAGCTATGATGCAGCTGATGCCTCTTTCAGGGCTGCTACCTTTGGTTCTGTGATGAAGTGTTATTCTTAGCTAAACCTTTAGGCTTTACTGATGGTATTAAAGCGAAACATTTGGATGACCCTGTGTATAATAAAAATATTTTTAGGGCAGCTGCTGCTGACTTGTTTAAGTCCCTCCAGGTTAAAGATAAGGCTTTGCAGAAACACAAACATATTTTTGTCTCCCCTATCCCCAATTTCTAGAGGAATTAGTTCTAAGTCCACCTTTATCCATAGACAGACTTGCTCACCTCCCGAAGTAAGAAGGGATCTAGGTGCATTCCCTCCCGAGAAATCCACAGAGACTCCATCTCAGAAGCCTTCCTTTTAGGACAAGCCTGTCTCCATTTGATGTTTGGTCTTCTCTTTCCCTGAGCCAGGTCCACTTGTCTCTCTCACCTTTCTCTGTCTCTTCCAAATTGTCATCAGATCACCTCAGACTCTTGGGTGCTGTTTGTCATTTGTCAGGGGTATTTCATGTTTTTTTAAATCTTCCCCCTTTTCAGGCATTCCTCAATCTACTCTGGTGTAGCTTCCTCATTTCCCAGGGGTTCTGCAGTCCCTTTTGGATCAAGATATTCAGAAAATTCCACCCACTCCCATGGGAAGGGATTTTACTCTAGAATGTTTTTGTTCCTCAAAAGGAAAGCATATGGAGACCGATTCTAGATCTTTCTGTGCTCAACAGCTTTCTCAAGGTCCCTTTTCTCTAGCTGTTGTCTCTTCAGAACTTGTTTCATCTTCTTCTTCCCCAGCCCTTTTTGGTTTCTTTAGACCTCAAAGATGCATACCTTCACATCCCCACTCACCATCTGTTCAGGAAATTTTTACGTTTTTTGTTTCCTCCTCACACTTTCAGTTCTTTGCTTTGCCCTTTGGCCTTTCTACTGCCCCAGAGGTATTCAGCAAATGCCTCTCTCCTGTCAATGATTTTTGCAGGCTTCGGGGATAGAGATTTTTCCCTATCTAGATGACCTGCTCATTCAAGCTCCTTCTCCCAGCAGCCTGTTTCAGGATCTCCGCTTCATCACTCGTCTTTTACAAAGTCTGGTATTCACCATCTGTCTCAAAAATTGGTACTCACATCCTCCCAGCATCATGTTTTTCTTGGATGCGAGATTCACCCAATTCCTATGGTGGCTTTTTTCCCTGCTGCCAAGGTTTTATCTCTGACAAACTTTTTCCAGTCTCTCCTTTTTCTGTTCTCTCTCATGGCCAGGGAATTTCTCATTGGTACCTTAGATTAATGTGGCTTCAACACTGGCACCCCCTTGAGTTCCCTATTCCTTTACTCCTTGTCTCAAACTCCAGCTCCAGTAGTAGATTCAAAAACTCTCTCTCAATCCGGAGCTTCCTTTCCAGGTTCCATTTCCTTCTCAGGAGCTGTTTACGGGTACCTTAGACTAGGATTGGGGGGGGGGCTTCTTGTGGCCCCCTAAATGTCCAGAGTCTTCTGCCTAATGTGAGGTCACATATGAATGTAAAAGAGATGAGGGCTCTGCTGCTGGCTCTTCAACCTTTTTGTTCCATTTTCCACCGCGTCCCCCAAAGTCTTCACAGACATTACACTTGTAATGTGGCATGTCAACAGTTAGGAGGGGTACGAAGCCCTGACTCCTTTATAGGTTAACTAGTAGAGAATAAATGCACCTACTAGAAACAAATGTATAACCAATAAAAGAAAGAAAAAACATTCAAAGGTCGCAAATCACTCCTAGTACTTTAATAAAGGTCGCAAATCACTCCTAGTACTTTAATGCTAAACATTCCAACACAAATAGTTGCAAGGTTAAGCACTGGAATACTAGCTGGACATTAAGCTATCCTTTCCAGGCGATCCCTTATGCAAAGAATACTGCAGTAGTGAAGCCAAGGACGTCTACTGTTATGGTAAGATTTTACACAACTGTACTTTCTCCAAGAAGGGCTGACTCAGAATAATAAGTTGTGTTAGAGCCATGGACTTAAAGCAGATGGACAGAAAATGCATAATAGCATCCTTTGGGAAGTCTGCCACCCCTGATAACCACCATATTGACAGCACAACCCTAAAAGTGGACCCTGTAGTCATGGACTTGGGGGGCAGGGGTGGACACAGTAATTTAGCCTTTGAGCATCATGTGTCTACAGTAGTAAGGAAATCATTCTATATTGTGCAAGTTATAAACAAAGGTACAATGTGTAGGTCCAAAGAGGTAATTTTCCACTGTATCAGCATTCAGAAGACCTTTTGTTGAGTCCAGTGAACCTCCGTAGGGTCCTGCACTAAAAGAGTACAGTGCATAAATATGTCGTATGCAGGCCACCTCAAAGCCTTATCCCTGTATTGTGTCTTCTGCAGGCTGTTAAAGGCAAGACCTATGCCTGATATACAAGACATCATTGGACACCACTCTGAAGCAAAATTGATAAGTGAACATTTCAAGTGTAACATGGACAATTGGGTGGGGAACAAGAAATTCATCCCTGGTTTGGCACCAATGTCTGTAATGGACACAGGTGGGTCTATATTGGATGCTCAAACTTTCAAAAGTTTGAGTGTCATATGGTCGACACCATATGATCGAACTTTTGTAAGTTCGAACATTTTAACAGAGATCTCCATACAGCACGGAATGGGAAGATTTCCCTTTCCTGCACTGTAGTGTGATCTCGGAGTTGGTATATTTAAAGAGCAGGGTGCGTTGGGGGGTGAAGGGGGCTTGCCTCCCTGCTTAAAATGTTTAGGCAGGTTATTTGTGTTGATTTATTTGTTTATTTTTTGGATGTTCGAACTTTTAAAAGTTCGATCATATGGTGTCGACCATATGACACTCAATCTTTTAAACGTTCGAGCATCCAATGTAGACCCGAAAAGGCAGCCTGTAAATGCTGCTCTCCCTGACCCCTGCTTACACTTACCAAGAGTGCCATAACTTGCCAGAGAATTGGGGTGCATGTTTCAGTCGGCGTTAGCCTAGTTTTTAGTGCATCCCTGGGTGATGTCACCTTAGGGTAATGTGATGTGCTTCCATAGACTTCTATTCTCTTTAACATCCTGCATTTCTCATACGTTTCCTTCTTTGCATGTCATTGCATGTTTTTTTTACTTTTTTAACATAATCATATTATCCTAATTTTTAATAAATGTATTTTAATATTTATCTTTGTTGCTAACCTTCATCTTTCAAATGAGAATTTAAGCCAAGGTCCCATCTACTTGAGTTGGCGATAGCTCAGATGGATGTAAAAGATCCAAGGGCACCTATTGAAAAGAATGGGGTTAGTTTCTGATGACCTGGCCAAATTTGCCCTAGTAGTAGATGTACCAGTTTGAGTCTCCCCTGAAAAAAATCATAGCCTAGTGGTCCCTGAAACCTTGGCCAAATTCATGTTAGTAGTTTAAGTATCACTTCAGATCTCCTTTGAAAAGAAACCAGTAACCTATTGGGACTAATCTGGTCAACAAATAATTACAAAAATGTTCAGTTGTCAATTTTGTTTCAATGTGTACCTTTATCTTGGTTAGTTAATTTTTTTGTTTCCCTTTTTTGTGCTTAGTGGCAGAAACTGTAGATGGTCCACATGGATCGTGGCGTTCTACCCTAGTTAAGTAACTCAAAGGAAATAAGTCAAGTAAATGGATGCATTACTCCACATATGCAGTGGTGCATCCATTGAAGTCTGTGCATGTAAGTTGTGTTTTACTGTGCTCATGCTTCTGAGGTTAAAGTAAAGCAGAGACCAAAAACGTTTGTGGGTGAGGTACAAATGCTGTTTGGCAACTTATGCATCACATGCTGTGATAAAAAGGTAAGGCATTTATCATTGGTAAATCACTTTTCTCTCACTTGGTTCCTTCTCTTTGAAGTAAGAGAAAGGCATTTGAATTCTAAGCTGATGGTGATTAGTTCCTTTGTTTTCCAGATGTAATTTGGTAGAAACTGCAGCCGGCCTGATGTCCATGATTCAGCATGTAGACTCTTCAGAACCGTGTGTGGCTCGTCTTTTCTTGCATCTACCCCAGGCCATTAATCAAGGAACCTCAATCCTCACCACTGAGAGACAGACACTAAAAACAGGAATGGATTTACACAGTATTTTTCAGATGCAGCTTTCCTCATCAAGCACAGTTACCCCCAAGAGCACACAGGGAACACGCTCCAGACCTGTGACTGGACTCTGTCCAGATCCCAAACAAGACTCACTTTGAAGCACTGTGTCACAGTTCCAAGTAGCTGAAACATCCACACCTGAGTATTTGATTTTCGCACACGCACACACACACACACACACGCACACGCACACACACACACACACACACACACACTCTCTCTCTCTTGGGAAAAGCTGGCACAGATTTACTAGCTGTACTCCATCTGCCCAGACTGTAAGGTCACCACACTGAACCAGTCAACCACTCTAAGGCTGTTACAAGGGTATCCAATTATACTGAGTAAAACAATACAAATGTAAATGGTAGAGTTTAACCAAAGCTGCAAGGCTTTTCAGAGTGGCCAAGGCATCACTGAATAGGCATAAGCACTCTCAAGATGTTAGAAGTATTCTCTAAAAGACCAACCACAATGAAAGATATAAAAATATTTAATATAAATAATAAAATAGAAAACATCAGAATAATAAATATTTAAGTACAATAAACATCAGAATTTCAATCATAGGAGAAATAAAAATAACTGAGTTGGATGGATATACACAGATGCAGAAAAACACAACTTAACTAATCTCACTGTATTTTCCTGACTGTCTAAAGAATATCTGTTCTCTGGCTAACTTAATACAGCAAGGCAAGATTAGATGCTGAGATGCTTACTTCCACAAGGCAAGGTGATGAGCTTCTAACTAAAACTGAACTGAACTCAACTGGCATAGATCTTTTATATCAGGTTCCGAAGAAAACAAAACAATAACTGCTGTGAGAGTTCCATCCTCTCAGTGCTGGTTTTAGAATGACATCACATTTGGTCACCTGATTCTGGAACAATGCACACTCGGAGCATTGCTAAGTATCTGAAAGCTATAGAACAATTTAAAAAACTTCTACTCTTCCCTTCTAGAATTCTTTGTTTAAACATATACATTTAATCAGCTATAATAACACTGCCGATACATTTTTTTTAACACAAGCCTCTGTACAAATCAGTGTGATAGTCAAATGACACAAAATTATTTACAAAACTCCAGCTAACTATGCTGGCATATGTAACATATGCACTGCCGTATTCTCCCTGGCATAGTTGGCAATACCTCACATCATCACACAAGCATTTTGGAAAAATCATGCCTTCCCTCTATACAGGTTTTCCCCTTTGTAGGTACAGCTTTGGATTCTTCAGATTTGAATCTTTTTTCTGTAAGAATAGACAGATCTCTTTATTTACAGCTGATAACTCATCAGTTCAAACTCCTAATGGAGCATCTGATTCCCACCGCTATGTATTCTGTGACTACTCGTTTGAAAATATCTCATCCTAGAAACCTGTAGTGAACCATTTTTGCCTCAGTGGCTAAGCAGCTAAAAAGACTTGTGCTGCAAGTAATATCATACCAATACAAGCTAGTAGCCAGAAAGAGGGGAGGGGGCATTCATAAGGGTTCCTCTTTCAAAGTTGGATCCAGTTCTACTGAGGAAATCTTCCCAAACAGTTGGGAACCTGGCCAAGGAATGCTGAAAGCTGCTTTGGAAATCATAATTGTTTGTGCCTTAGAAGTGATAATAGCTCTTTATAACACCTGATGTTCTTCGTGTCTCACTGTTGCAGTCATCACATTTGGGTTATCTGCTTGCTGTAGCCCTCAGTCAGCCTGATTATCAAAGCCTTGGGTCCTGCGTCTGTTGCTGTCTCATCTTCCATGACATCAGGTAGTCAGGGGTGTAAAGCATGCAGCCAATGCCATTACATCAGTCTTTCTTGCCGTGCGGTGCCTGAAGCAGAAGCAGTTCGCAAGTGCCAGTCTGCCGACTCCTGAAATTTTCCCCCATTGGGGGAAACTTTTTCTTGCTCTAAACCAATGTCAGTAAAAGTCAATAATTGTATTTCTTGTGGAAAGCAAATACCTCATAACGATTTCCATTTGTACTGTATTCCTTGCCTAGGCCCTGACCACGACGTACCTCACTGTCGGTTTTGTGCCTTATTTAAGCAACAAACTATTCGTTGTTGGTATATTAACGCTTCTAAATATTTTGGTGCTCTGTTTAATTATCCAGATATGTCTTTGGTAAGCCGTCTGACTACCGACATTCTGAAAAATTGCAAAGATAAAGACAGAGACAGGCCGCCTAGGTTCAAAGCTGCCGACGACGCTTCTCCTAAGCCAGTCACCAGTTCGCCGGTACTCAGTGAGGTGCTTTCGCAGCCCCTGATGCCCACTACTTCAGATTCACAGGCCTCTACTGAGACCCATTCGGAGTCTGGTATGCCGCGAGATGCTTCAACCGTCGAACCTGCGGATGTCTCTACCTTGGATGGGTCTGGAGCCGCTGTGCAGGCACCGTCTTCTGAGGGTGTATTCAGGCCTACTGACTTGCATATTAAACCAACGCCATCTTCTTCTTCAAGGCCTAAATCTCTAACCATGACTAGAAAACTGACACCCAGACCACATGGTCAGGCCTCTCTGCTTAAAAAACAAATAAGAAGAATGGCTGAAGACCTTGTTACTTTAATCAGTGGAAGCCAACCTTCCCCATCTAAGAGACCTAGGACTGAATTTGCTTATGATACTTCTGACCAGGATTCTGAAATTTCTGTTTCTTCTGATGACCAGGATTTACCTTTATCTACCTATTGAGGATTCTGATGCAGAGGGCTCTCTTCCCTCTGCCCCATTCCCCCCCCCCCCCAGAGGATTTCTCTTTTGGTGAAACTTTGCATACTCTTGGGGAGCATTTTCGTTGGGAAAGCCAGGATTACTCTGATTCTAAAAAGAGGCTTAGGGATTTCTTACTCCTGCCCCAGAACAGGCCTTTAGCTATTCCTCCTGTAATGGACATTGTGGATGATGCCTTTTTGGAATCTAGTTTGGCCCCTGATTCTTTATCCCCTGCTCCAAGAAAACCTGATAGATATTGCAGGGTTCCTGACTCTCACAAGTTCCTTTTTAAAAATCCCACTGCGGATCCTGAGGCCATTTCACAGGGCCCCAAGGGCATTAAGGCTACTACTGGCAAAAATCCTATCCCCTCTGATAGAGACTCCAGGGCACTGGATAGATGAGGTAAGAAGGCATACACCTCTGCAACCTTTAGAGCCTTAAACTGCCAGTTTCATGTAAAGTATCAGCAGCATATTATTGGATTGCTTAAACAGAAAATGATGTTGATTCATGATTGTGCTGCAAATAAGGATTTACTGCGCTCTGCTGAACAGCTTGGAAAACATCCTTTGCAATGTGGTTTTGATTCACTAGAGGCATCTTGCAGGGCTGCTGTCACTGGGTCTGTACTTAGAAGGCATGCTTGGCTTAAGGAGCAATCCTTGCCAGATCATGTTAAAGCTAAATTACTGGATGCTTCCTTAACTCATTAACCCAGACTACCATCTCATGGTGCCTTTGTGCTTAACAGCGAGCACGCTGTGAGACGGTAGTGATTACATGCTATTACACCCGAGTGCCTTCTCACAGCGTATGTAAGTTTGCAGGCATATTATAGCTCCAGTGTTGAAATTTAAGTTGAAAAAGTAATTGAACTTTGTCAGTTACCTTGTCAACTTAAGTTTCAGCATGTAGTTTTGTGGTCTTCATATTTGACTTTATTTCGAAAATCAGCTTGCAACGCAGCTTGTATCTCCGTCTCAACAGCAAGCTGATTTTCATTAAGCAACTGTGGCAGCCAATGAGAGTCAACTATTGATTAACACCCCCCACACACTCTGTTCTGTCCAAATAAGTAGAGGGTAGTACAGTAGATATTCTCTTTCTTTTTCTGCATTTTGTGGAATTATCCTCTATTTATCGATCTGTTCCTGTACCATTAGAAAGCTGCAATGGAGATCCAAGTGCATTCCGGAGAAGACCCTAACTTCACCCGCCAGTTTCCACAACTGAGCCTGCCTAAGTCCTCATTACGGTAAGATATCTTTTTTAAAGTAACTTCCGAGCACTCTTGAAAACCTTGGTGTTTATCCAATAGCCAAAACCTGTTAATGTATTATCAGCCAAAAATTTTAATAAGAAAAGTTACAAATCAACCAGCTTTCTCGCTTAGAGGTGTGCTTCCAAAAAAAAAAAAAGAAAGAAAAGGAATCCACGCAGTAATTATTACGTCGCCTTCCCTATGCATTCATCTTTGAAAGAAATACTATGCCAAGTGTAATTTATGACAGGATGTTCTTCGTGTTTCACTGCTGCAGTCATTACATTTGGGGGTAATCTGCTGGCAGGTTGCCCTCAGTCGGCCTGAATAACAAAGTTCTTGGGTCCTGCGTCGGTTGCTGTCCCTTCTTCCATGACGTCAGGTCATCAGGGGTATAAAACATGCAACCGACACCATTTTCATCAGTCTTTCTTGCCGCACGGTGCCCGAAGCAGAAGCCGTTCGCAAGTGCCGGTTGGCCGACTACTGAAGTTTTTGTTTTTGAGTTTCAGAACCGAAGTCTTCAACCTAAGGCTAAGTACCCCGTTGGGGAAACTTTTTCTTTCTCCATACCGATGTCAGTAAAAGTTAATAATTGTATTACTTGTGGGAAGCAAATACCTCATAAGGATTTTCATTTGTACTGTATTCCTTGCCTAGGCCCTGACCACAACGTGCCTTGCTGTCGGTTTTGTGCTAAATTTAACCAATGCACTATTAAGCGTTGGTATATTTTTGCATCTAAATGTTTTGGCTCAAGATTTAACTATCCAGAAATGTCGTCTGTTAACAATCCGACTACCGGAATTCACAAAAAATGCAAAGAAAAAGACAGAGACAGACTGTCGAGGTCCAAAACCGACGATGAAGCTTCTCCTAAGCCAGTCGCCAGTTTGCCGGTACTCGGTGAGGTGCTTTCGCAGCCCCTGATACCCGCTACTTTTGATTCGCAGGCCTCTACTGAGACCCATTCGGGGTCCGGTATGCCACGAGACACTTCAAGTATTGAACCCGCGGATGTCTCTCCCTTAGATGAGTCCGGTGATGCTGAGCAGGCACCGGCTTCTGAGAATGTTTTCAGGCCTAAAGATTTGTATATTAAACCAATGCCATCCTCAAAAACAAGACCAAAACCAAAACCAACTTCTATGTCTAAAAAACCAATGCATGGGCCACGTGTTCAGGCCTCTTTGACTAAAAAACAAATTATCAAAATGGCTGAGAATTTAATTACCTTGATCAGGGGTTCCCAACCCCTCCTGCTAAGAGGCCTAGACAAGACACTGATTATGAATCTTCAGATCAAGTTTCCATTTCTTCTCATTCCTCTTCTGATCAGGAATTATCTATTCCACCTTATGAGGACTCTGATGCAGAAGAATCCATCCCTTCTGCTTTTCCTCCTGAGGATTTTTCTTTTGGAGAAACTTTGCATACCTTAACGGAGCATTTTCATTGGGAGAGTCAGGATTTTTCAGAATCCAAAAAGAGGCTTAGGGATTTCCTTCTTCCTCAGCATAGGCCTTTGACTATACCTCCAGTTCTAGACATTGTTGATGATGTTTTTTCAGAATCCAGCATGGCTCCTGATTCCCTGCTGCCGGCACCTAGTAAGCCAGACAGGTATTACCAGGTTCCTGACTCCCACAAATGTCTTTTTAAAAACCCTAGTGCTGACCCTGAAACAATTTCTCAGGGTCCCAAGGGTGTTAAGGCTTCTTCTGCTAAAAATCCTACTCCTTCTGATAGAGACTCCAGGGCACTGGATAGGTGGGGTAAGAAGGTTTACACGTCTGCAACCCTGGCAATCAGGGCTTTAAACTATCAATTTCATATGCTTAAATATCAGCAGCATGTCATGGGCTTACTTAAATAGAAAATGATGCTGATTTCTGACTGTGTGGAAAATAGAGTTACAGTATTTATTGCATTCAGCTGAACAAGTTGGAAAGCATACTTTGCAATGTGGTTTTGATTCCTTGGAGGCCTCTTGCAGGGCCGCTGTAACTGGATCTGTGGTAAGAAGGCATGCCTGGTTCAAGGAGCAAAATCTGCCTGATCATGTTAAAGCAAAGTAGTTGGATGCTCCTTTACAACAGGACAGTCTGTTTGGTAATAAGGCAGAAGAAGTTTTGAAAACGATGGAAGACAAAACTGTATCTATGCAAACTGTAAAAGATTTCCTTCAAGTGCAGCCACCCAGGTTCAGTAGGCACTGGCCTACTAAGAATTGGTCCTTTCCAGTACCTACCAGAGCCGCTCAGGTCAAACCCAAATACTCCAAGGGCTCCAGGTTTCAGTCACAAGGAACGTACAGAACAAAACATTGGGGTGCCTCCACCTCCAAATCTGGAAGTAGCAAGGCACCCCCCTACGGTAAACAGTCTCAATGACTTTCCTCTGCCATTTCCAAGCACTTATCTTTTGGCAACCCCTTTGGGGGGAAACTAGCAATTCATGCACAAAACTGGCATCTAATTACTCATGACAAGTGGGTTTGAAATATAGTATGCCAGGGATACAGATTTCATTTCCACACGTTGTCAATTCCAAACAGATGGCCAGATCTGCCTGCAAATCAGTGGGCAGAGGCCCAGAAACAGGTTATGCCCGATATGGGGGCTATTCAACCAGCACCAGAAAAGGAAAAAGGACAAGGTTTTTATTCAAGACTTTTCCTGGTACCCAGAAAAGACAAATTATGGCGTCCAATTCTGGACTTATCCATTCTAAATACTTTCCTGGACATTCCAAAATTCAAGATGCTGACTCTACAACAGTTACTGCCTATGCTAGGCAAGGATGCCTGGTTGGTAACTCTAGACTTAAGAGGCTTACCTGCATATCCCAATCAGGGAATCTTGCAGAAGATACCTCCACTTCAAAGCAGGCTATTTGCATTACCAGTTCTCTGCACTGCCCTTTGGCTTTTCTACTGCCCCCAGAGTCTTCACAAAGTGCCTGGCACCAATAATTGCATTTTGCAGACAAAGAAACATTCAAATTTATCCTTATCTGGACGACTGCCTAATTCGGGCAGAAAACAAGGACACTCTTCTACAGCATCTGGCATTTGTAAAAAGGCTTCTAACTTGCCTAGGGTACACCATAAACGAAAAGAAATCACAACTGGTACCCTCTAAAAAAAATTACATTCCTGAGTGCAAGCTTGAATACAACTGCCCAGATGGCTTACCTCACACCAGACAAACAAATCCAATTGATGACTTACTTCAAACAAGTGGCCACAAAACCCCAGTTATCTGCAAGACAAATTCTGCAAGCCTTGGAGTTCATGGCTTCCTGCATTCTTCTAATTCCATATGCAAGACTGCATATGAGGAAACTTCAATGGTACCTGAAAAGCCTATGGAGTCAACATTGTCACAGCCTGGAAAAAATGATTTCTATCATTCCTTGCCTGCAGCAAGAGTTCCTATGGTGGGCAGAGGTCTGTCACCAAAACAAGGGACTGTCATTCATTCCACCCCCTGCCACCCAAACCCTGACTACAGATGCTTCAGACTATGCTTGGGGGAGGGGGGGGCGCATCTGGCAGGGAGATGCATTCAAGGCGAACGGAGCCCAAATCAAATGCACCTGCATATCAACCAGAAAGAGATGCTAGCTGTACAGAATGCTCTGACAGCTTTCAAGGACTTTCTTCATCCAGGACAACTACTGATAAGGACGGACAACACCACAGTCATGTGGTACATAAGCAGGGGGGTGCCCATTCCTACCCCCTTTGCAGACTAACCATGGCCTTGTGGAACACAACCTTGTCTTACCAAATACATCTACAAGCTTACTTCCTGCCAGGAAAGCAAAATACTCTGGCAGACGAAATAAGCAGAAATCTTACGGACCCACATGAATGGAAACTGGATCCGCAAATCTTCAGCATGTTGACACGCAAATGGGGGAGCCCAGACATAGATCTTTTTGCCTCACCCCAAAACTATCAGTTGGACAAATTCTGCACAAGAATCCATCACAAAAAAGCTTGGAAAGTGGATGCTCTATCCTTCAGCTGGGAAAACCTATCAGTCTGTGCCTTTCCCCCTCTGCCTCTGTTCTCCAAGGTATTACTAAAAGTCAGACAGGAAAAACCAAAAATGTTTCTGATTGCTCCAGACTGACCTCGCCAACACTGGTACCCGCTTCTATGCAATATGTCACACCTTCCTCTATGGTACATGTCTCAGACACCTTATCTACTGTCTCAGCAGACCTTTCAAATTCTACACACTCAGCTCCAAACTCTGAATCTTGTAGCATGGCTAATCAACTAATTTCACCAGTTGCATCTTTCAGTAAACCTGTGATGGATGTCATTTTGGAGGCTAGAAGGCCTAGCACTAGAAAATCTTATGCTGATAAATGGAAAAGATTCTGTGCCTGGAATCAGGCACAAGGAATAAGCACAGAAATGCCCAATATTCCATAGATTCTGCAATATTTAACTGAGATGCTTCACAAGGGCCTATCTTTCTCTTCCATAAAAATCCACACCTTTGGCATTTCAGCTCAGTACAACCCAGAGCCCTCCCCTCTTTTCTCACCCACTGCCAAAGCAGTATCTCGAAGGGGCCAAAATTTTAAGACCTCCCAGGTGAGCACCAACTCCTGAATGGGACCTCAGTTTTGTGTTGGAAAAACTCACCCTGCCTCCTTTTGAGCCAGCTGCTACTGCGGACATAAAATTTCTGTCTTGGAAGACAGCTTTAGCAGTCACTTCAGCTAGAAGAATCTCAGAACTACAGGCTCTCATGGCAGTGGACCCTTTTATTATTTTCTACCCGGACAGGGTGGCGCTCAGGACCAATCCATCCTTTATGCCTAAAGTGGTATCCAGTGTGGCTGTTAACCAGACCATTCATCTACCAACTTTTTTCCCAAATCTACAGAACAAGGGGGAGTGGATTCTACATTCATTGGACGTACACAGGCAACTAAGATTCTACTTGAACAGGACAAAATCTCTAGGAAAATCTGAGCAACTACTGGTGGCATTTGCTGCAGAGGCAGAGGGAAAGGCTATCTCAAAGCAGACAATTTCAAAATGGATAAGCCATTGTATTCATTTCTGCTACATGCATCATGGTAAACCTGTCCCCTAGGGGATCAGATCCCATTCCACAAGGGCTGCATCTACTTCTGCAGCCTTCCTCAGAGGGGTTCCTACCAGAGACATTCTAGAAGCTGCTACCTGGAGCTCAGTTCATATGTTCATCAAGCATTACCATTTACCTCTCTTCTCTAAATCCAGAGCAGGTTTTGTCACTGCTGTCATGCAGGGCCTTATAGCTGCCCGTAATGCTGTATAATTCCATCCTCCCCAACCATAGCTTTGGGATTCTACCCAAATGTAATGACTGCAACAGTGAAACACAAAGAACATAGTACAGTTGTGTACACTTACCATAAATGTAGATGTTTGACTGTATTCACTGTTGCAGTCCTGGTTACCCATCCACCAGCCCCCTACTTTTCTGTTTTTATACCTCTTCTTTCTGTTACTATGCTCAAAAACCTTTTGTTGTATTTGCTTTTATTTGGAGGTATATTTTTTGTGTTCTAAATTACATACATGTATGTATGTGTGTGTCTGTGTGTATATATATGTGTATATATATATATATATATATATATATATATATATATATATGTGTGTGTGTATATATATATTGCTCCCCATTTGAGGGGCACCTGACATCTGGGACAACCCTGACGTCATGGAAGAAGGGACAGCAACCGATGCAGGACCCAAGACTTTGTTATTCAGGCCAACTGAGGGCAAACTGCCAGCAGATTACATCCAAACGTAATGACTGCAACAGTGAATACGCTTGAACATCTACATTTATGTAAGTGTACACAACTGTACTTTTTACACTTTGTATCTTGCCTGTACTGAACTACTTTTTTTTTTTAATATGCTGAGGAACAGCCACAAGATAAGGTAATCTCTATGCAGAAGTGACAGCAGTTACAAAGAGTGAGGCAGCAAGCAAAAGGGCACATGATTGTTAGGTGTGAGTGTGTGTAGGTTATGCAAAAACTGACTGAGGGAAAATTTTATTTACTGTTTGTCGCTTGTCGGTTTGGAAATCGCTGGTGTCTTACCACGTCGGCGAATAGAGAGAAGGTCAGTTGTGCATTTTCCCTCACTTCCTCCCTCTTCTGCAAGTTTGTGTGATCTAGAGAAGGTAGTTGTGCAGTTTATGGCAGTTAGCTGTTCTCAACAGCAGTTGTGTAGTGCAATGAAAGGGTGAAACACAGCTGCGATATTAAAAATCCAAAGAGTGCATATATCCATTTGGTTATTCTCAATTTTAACACTGGTAAGCATTGAAGTGGTCATAAATAATTACACCTAAGATTGCAGGAGTATTTCTGAGACATACTATGAAGCCCTGTGTTTTTTTTTTAATGTATTCACACTGTTTTCTCTGTTAGAAGCATATATAATGGAATCAGTATTCACACGTTATAGACATTGCAAAACATCTATGATGTATTACGATCTGAAGGACTTTTATGCATTTTTAAATCTGAACCCTTAACTTTGGTGTCTACACTGAACGTAGCTATTCTGATTGGCTGACTGTTAACTGACTGATTAATTGTAAAGTGCTTTCCTAAATATACTCCGTTTTATTTTTACTTTACAGTTTGACTAATATGTTACCAAAGTAGAAGAGCTCTGTTCACGCATTCCTATACTTTCTTTACCGGTGCTATGGTATTTAGTCCCTTTACTACAATTTTACGGTTTCTATTGTTATATTTTCATTTTCAGTTTCTTAAAAATTGTTTGAGCCAAGTTTCTGAAATTTAGTTTCAGAAATTAGATTTATGTTGGGTCCATAGTATGCTGAAAATTTGAACATGAAATAGTAAGGGTGTGAAGTTATGAACATTTGTTGAAAACAATTCAAAAAATTAGTTTCATGTTTTATCAGCTTTTTGGTGGAGATAATCTGCTAACAGTTTCTGTGGTAAAAGTTTTAATTTTTCTTTTTTTTTATTTTTTTTATTTTTGGACTCTCCTGTTTTGACTATATTTTCTTTCTTTTTTGGGTAAAAAGGTAAGTGTGGCAGCCATGAAGAGGGATTTGAAGCAAGCTGGAAGGGACCAGGAGATGATACATCAGGATTACGGGCGACTGGAGTATTTAGCATTAGGGACTATGGTTTGTGATTAGTGCTGTGGAGAAAATTGAACTTTTAGGTGTAGGGACAGGGAAGAAGGCTAGGGGTTAGGTTTAATGAGTGAAGGCAAGTTTTGGGTTTAGAGAACAGCTGAAATGTATATTTCGGTGTCATTGTTTTGGATAAGCATTACTAGACGTTGTAGGATTAGAGATTATGGTTAGGAAGTCAGTGATAGTTTCAAGTTCAGTGAAAGAAAGGCAGGTTTATTTCCAGGAAGGGGCTTAGGTGTATTACATTTATACTGCAGGGCTTGTGATTAGGTTTATAGGAGGATGATCAAATATTTTGTCTTCATGGTCTTATGAATGTATTCTTGTGTATCCATTCAGGAAAAAGACACATTCTTCGACTTCTGTTTTCATGGCAAACTGTCTTTGAATGATATTGAGATGTAAGAGGTCCACTGGTAGGTGATTAAAAAAAAGGGAGAAAAACAGAGGAGACTAGACAAAATGGATCCTGTGATATACTTTTCAGTTTGGTGGAGGAAGGAGAAAACAGTGATCCACTTTGGAAAGGGGCAAATGCATACATTACTCGTATATGCTAAGCCAACACCCTACACATATTATCAACATATTACTAAATACCCTTTCCTTATCAGCATCAAATGCTGATATATGGGATTTTTAGTAGGCTAGAATATGTCAGTGTTTTGTGACTTCATATTAGTAGTATTTCAGTGTTTTGTGCATTCAAATGTCAGACAGTTTCCACCTCACCACCATGGCCAAAAAGGGGAAAATAACTTATTTATACCCAAACCACCACGGAAACACTGAAGTTTTTATTGTACAGTGAGCTTTCTTTCTGTTACAGCAGACTTTAGCAGAATGAATTCATGGCATGCATTGTACGATTTTACATTCTTAAAGCTAATCACTTTAATTAAATAATAACAGTCAAATTATATACTGATAAAATTGTTAAAACACCATAACTTGATCTTAGAATGCATTTTTTTGACAATATTTGAACTATAACTACTGTGAGCAAACATTTCAAAGTCTTTTTGCAAGATATTTGAATTAATCCAAATTTAATGGTGGTACAAAGGCCCAAAATCGAGGACAATTTTATACATTACACCCCAGAGCTGTGCATCACAGTGCAACCTCCCAAATTGTTCAACAGTTTAGCAGTTATGTTGGCATTGTCACCCCCTCCTCCCACCACATCTGAGGGGTGAGCAATTTGCTCACAACACAAACATTAGTTTTGAAGTTTTGATCCTTCCCTCTGTTGATATTTCCATACAATGCATATGGATACATTTTTTTGTTATTTTTCTATTATACTGGTTATGGTAGTCTACAGTTAGTGATCATCATTGGTTCATATGGTTTGTTTCATTGCATACTGGAAAAATGTTACAGATTTCTCATTTAACTTGCTCTAAAACCTCACCTGTTTGTTTTGTTCCCTCCCATTAAGTCTCAATTTCCATGATAGGACCTTGTTTGTGAGTCTTGCCCTGTATTTTTACCTTTAACCTCTTTCTTCCGCAAAGTTAATGCATCACAAGGAACTCCATCTTAAATTGAATGTGCATGCCACCAGAAGAAAGCAGAGTGAGCCTTGAACCACCACTTTTTTTTGAAACCACGAAATTTCATCTGGGCGTTAAAACCACTTTTCAACAAAGGCTTGGGGAGAAGGCTGCACTAGCACATTTAAATTAAGTTGTACTTGTATGTATATTAAAAGTAAACAGATGTAGACACTGTAATAGGTTCATAGGTAGGTTGCCTGGTGAAATAATTAATTGTACATCAGGGACGTGCTTTTGCATACATGGTCAGACTGCCACAGCATGTTTGGGTGAGGTAGCTCACCCACATATTTTGGACAATATTGCTGCTTTTTTCACTGCTGTGTCTTATTCTTTCTATTTACATATTTCTGACTTTGTCATTTCTGTTTATGATTATACTCAGTTTTTGGCTCAGTGACATAAATGTTATTACTTGCACAAAATTACCAGCGTGGAGCAACCATAAATTTTGGGCAATATTCCCGGCTCTATGAGTCATGTCTGGAAGGGCTCAGTAATATCCAAGTGTTATACTATTTGACTGAATGACTCCGGTTTTCTCCTTACTGATGATAATGAGTCTGTGTTACATAATAGATGCACAATGTAATATAATGAATACCTACTCAACAGGTTATGGGCAGCAATTATCACCTGTGTCTCAGCATGCATACCTTGCATAGGTCATTATCACATTAACAATAAGTGCAGTTACAGTGTAGCACTGAGTCATTACCACTTTTCAGGTAAAAGTCTCAGCAGCTGTCAGTGTGATTCACATAAGCAGAAGTCATTATCACATTGCTAAATGTACATGCTAGATTTGTTTTTTTTTTCTACTTGTAGTTATTGCAAGCCACCCCCACACACTACTTTTGTCTGTCACTTGTACAGTTTTGAGAAATGTAACAAATATATGATGCAAAATCTGGAAAGTCTGTGAAATGCTCGACATTTGCAAGGAATTACAGGGATAGATTTTAAATAATGTGCTTTTTTAACTTTGAAAGTTACTAGAATAACAGGATTTCTGCTAGAATGTATTTTCTGAAGGATATTAATGTGTACATTAATATTTAGTGACTTATGTCCTCTTTGGTGTGACTGAAAATTGCAAATTTAATGAGACACTGACCACAATTATGAACCTAAACATGGACAGTTAAGACACACACCTCATTGAAGGCAGTATTACTTACAGGATGGAAAAAGAACTGCCTATGCTGGACAAATGTACAGATGTCATAATTCCTTAAATTATGATATTGTTTCATATTTGGTGAATATCTTTGTCAGGGAACATGTCAGCATGCTAAGTTGTAGCTCATTTTGAAGACTGTATTAGTACTTGCACGATATAACAACTGCATCTGTATGATGTGCACATGTCCAGATATGATAGTTTGTTTGGGACCATGGTTATGAAAATTTGAACTTTTTCCATATTTTGCTAAATAACTTTGTCAGGGAACATGTCAACAGGTTAAGTAATAGTTAGATGATGGGAAAAGAACTGTCTGTATGCTGGCCAAACGTAGAGCTATCATATTTCGTTTAGGACTTTGAGTATGGAAATTATGATTTATTTCATAATTTGGTAAATCTCTTTGATAGAGAGCATGTAATTATGCCAAGTGATACCTCATTTTGAAGACAGTGTTAGTTATAACTGTGTCTGTATGCTGTAAACATATGCAGATATGGCACTGTTTCTCGTCCCACTTGGTATATATATTGATTTAGTAATTCACTATGGTGTAAAGATTTCTGTGATTTTAATTGTTTTATTTAGTTGGACATTTCTTAAACATTGTTTGGTGCATGTACAAACATTAGCTCATTGGTGAAAGCACAGTTTGCAAGGGAGCATCAGAATGTGCTGAGTAATACCTCATTTTGAAGACCGTGTTAAGCTGGTTCCAACATGGTAAAAGAATGGTGCCTGTATGTTGCACACATGTGCAGATATCAAAGTTTATTTTGGATTTAGGTTATGGAAATTATGATTTTTTTTCATATTTTGGTAAATAACTTTCCAAGGGAGCATCTGAATGTGCCAAGTAATACCTCATTTTGAAGACAGTATTGCTGGTTCCAATGTGGTAAAAGAATTGTGCCTGTATGTTGTACACATGTGCAATTATCAAAGTTTGTTTCAGACTTAGGTTATGGAAATTATTATTGTTTTCATATTTTGCTAAATAACTTTGCAAGGGAACATGTCATGTGCCAAGTAATGCATAATTTTAAGACAGCATTGATAGTTTCAATATGGTAAAATAATGGTGCCTGTATGTTGTACACACGTGCAGATATCAAAGTTTGTTTTGGACTTAGGTTATGGAAAGTATGATTTTTTTTTGGTAAATAACTTTCCAAGGGAGCATCTGAATGTGCCAAGTAATTTCTCATTTTGAAGACAGTGTTGATGTTTCCAATATGGTAAAAGAATTGGGCCTGTATGTTGCACACGAGCAGATATCAAAGTTTGTTTCGGACTCAGGTTATGGAAATTATGATTTTTTTTTGGTACTTCAAACTTTTGAAAGTGAAAAAACAAACCACAATCCAAAAATCGGCCTCGGTTGTAACAAGATGAAGAAAGATAAATTTCAAATAAGCAACTAAGAAGTGCTTACAGAAAGAACTTTAATTTAACAAATAAAAATAAATCCGATACATCCAGTGAATCCAGCGCTTTCGTCTCCAACCATTTGGAGATTTTATCAAGACAGAGCATGCCCCAACTGACATCAAATTTATAATACAAAGTTAATTACTGAACCAGTCAACATCTAGGGTTCATGAATAATTCATGAGCAATGACTATTCCTACAATTTACATCTAATAATGTCAGATAATCACACATAAAACATTCATCATCCTAAATATTACCCACTATAATACATATAAATACATAACTATAAAATACATTATTAAAATAAAATTGAATATGTGTAAATGAAATCTAATAAAACCTCAACATTTCCTATATGTTGTACACTTCAAATAACCCTAATATATTATTATATAAATAAATAAATACATGTATAAATAAACACATAATGCAGTATAAAATTCACCAATGTGTATATATATATATATATATATAATATATATATATATATATATATATATATATATATATATATATATATAAAATATATATATATGTATAATATATATATATATATATATAAAACATAAAATTAATGCATATGTTTCAACTATTAATGGTTTTATTAGATTTTATTTACACATATTCAATTTTATTTTAATAATGTATTTTATAGTTATGTATTATAGTGGGTAATATTTAGGATGATGAATGTTTTATGTGTGATTTTCTGACATTATTAGATATAAATTGTAGGAATAGTCATAGTCCATTGCTCATGAATTATTCATGAACCCTGGATGTTGATTGGTTCAGTAATTAACTTTGTATTATAAATTTGGTGTCAGTTGGGGCATGCTCTGTCTTGATAAAGTCTTCAAATGGTTGGAGATGAAAGCGCTTGATTCACTGGATGTATATGATTTATTTTTACTTGTTAAATTAAAGTTCTTTCTGTAAGCACTTCTTAGTTGCTTATTTGCATTTTTTTATCTTTCTTCATCTTGTTGCAACAGAGGTCGATTTTTTTTTGGTGAATAACTTTCCAAGGGAGCATCTGAATGGGCCAAGTAATACATCATTTTGAAGACAGTATTGATGTTTCCAATATGGTAAAAGAATTGTGCCTGTATGTTGCACACGAGCAGATAAGTTTGATTTGGACTTAGGTTGTGGAAATTATCATTTTTTCATATTTTGCTAAATAACTTTGCAAGGGAGCATGTCAGTGTGCCAAGTAATACCTCATTTTGAAGACAGTGTTACTCCTTACAACATGGTAAAATAACTGTGTCTGTGCTCTGTACACATGTACAGATATCACAGTTTTAGTCTTGTACGATTATGAAAATTATGCATTTACAATTTTTTCATATTTTGCTAAATAACTTTGCAAGGGAGCATGTCAGTGTGCCAAGTAATACCTAATTTTGAAGACAGTGTTACTCCTTACAACATGGTAAAATAACTGTGTCTGTGCTCTGTACACATGTATAGATATCACAGTTTTAGTCTTGTACGATTATGAAAATTATGCATTTACAATACTTCTCATTATTATGCCCATATCTTTGCAAGGGAGCATGGTGATCACACAAATGATGCATCATTCTGAAGCTGACATTCAGACACACATCTACACTGATATGGAGGCTCTGTCTGTTACAGGTGAAGAGATGTTATGCTTTATCAATTGTGAGAAATAATATATTAATCATATTTCTGTGAATATCTCAAGAAAGGAGCATCACACAGTAATGGTTAAGATATCATTTTAAAGCTGACATTCATACTAAGAAATTAAATTCAAATTGTATGGGTCTGCATGTACAGTGACCAAGATATTGTGATTTGCTTTTCCAAAAAGGTAAAACATATGCACAATATCAACATTCCTTGCCAAATATTTAATAATGACTTTGATATGCACTACCAACATTTACACTGTTGGAAAGGTCAGTGTCTGCTGAACAACTTTCGCGTTTACATTTTTAGTCTAGCTCTTATAGTTAGAGTTGTGAACATTTGTTTTCTGTATGGTATTAGAAATGGATTTTCTGAAAATGAGCTCAGGCTGCACTGTTGTTCCTATGGTGGAATTAAGCAGGCAGCATTTTTAGAGCTGCTTCGGAGTGAATGAGTTAAATCAGGACCACCTTTTTGGCAACAAAGCAGAAGTAGTTCTTAAAACGATGGAGGAAAAAGCTAAGTCTATGCAAACTGTTAAAGATTTCCTGCAAGTACAGCCTCCAAGGTGTTTAGTAGGCATTGGCCCTCTAAAAATTGGTCATTTCCTGCCTCTTCCAAGCCTTCTCAGTCCAAACCCAGGTCTAGCAGAACACCCAGGCTTCAGTCCCAGGGTACGCACAGGACTAAGCAGTGGGGGGCTCCCACTTCCAAATCAGGGAGTAGTAAGACTCCCCCTATGGTCAACTGTTTCAATGACTTAACTTTAAAACTTCCAAGCACTTCTCAAGTGACTGCTCCTTTAGGGGGAAAGATTGCTCTGCAGGCAAAAAACTGGGAACTCATTACCCAGGACAAATGGGTTTTAATATAGTTTCCCAAGGATACAGATTTCAATTCCATACGTTACCAACCCCAAACGGTTGACCAGATCTACCCCCAAATCATTGGGCAGAGGCACAAAAGCAAGTACTCTCTTAAGCATAAAGGCTATTCAAACTGGTACCAGAAGAGGAAAAGGGACATGGTTTTTACTCAAGACTCTTTCTGGTACCCAGAAAAGACAACTCATGACATCCTATCCTATACCTATCTACCTTAAACACTTTTTTGGTGATTCTAAAATTCAAGATGCTAACTCTTCACCAGTTGCTACCTATGCTAGACAAAGATGCCTGGTTGGCAACACTCTATTTAAAGGAAGCCTACCTGCATATCCCAGTCAGGGAATCTTGCATAAGATACCTACGCTTCAAAGCAGGCTACTTGCACTATCAATTCTCTGCACTGTCCTTTGGCTTATCTACTGCACCCAGGGTATTCACAAAGTGCCTAGTTCCAGTCATTGCATTTTGCAGGCAAAGAAATATTCAAATATATCCGTACCTGGATGATTGTCTAATTCAGGCAGAAAGCCAGGACATACTTTTGAATCATCTGGCATTTGTACAAAAGGTGCTGACTTGTCTGGGGTACACCATAAACAAAAAGAAATTACATCTAGTACCCTGTCAACAAATTATATTCCTGGGAGCAAGCTTGAACACAACTTCCCATATGGCTTTCCTCATGCCAGAGAAACAAATTCATTTGACAACTTACTTCAAAGTAATGGCCAAAAAAACCCTGCTATCTGCAAGGCAAATACTGCAAGCCTTGGGGTACATGGCCTCCTGCATTCTACTAATTCCATATGCAAGACTGCATATGAGGAAACTACAATGGTATCTAAAAAAGCCTATGGTGTCAACATTCTCAGGACCTAGAAGCAGTGATTCCTACCATACCTTGCCTGCAGTTAGAGTTCCTTTGGTGGGCAGAGGCCTGCCACCAAAACAAAGGACTACCATTCACTCTACCCCCTGCCACCCCAAACCCTAACAGCAGATGCATCAGACTATGCATGGGGGGGGGGGCTCACCTGGCAGGGAAGGGCATTCGGGGCAAATGGAACCCAAGTCAAATGCACCTGCATATCAATCAAAAAGAAATGTTAGCTGTACAGAATGCTCTGACAGCCTTCAAGGACCACATTCTTCCAGGACAATTAATGGTAAAGACGGACAACACCACTGTTATGTGGTACATAAACAAGCAGGGGGGCACCCATTCTTACCCCCTCTGCAGACTAGCCATGGCTCTGTGGAACACAGCCTTGAGCTACCAAGTGCATCTACAGGCTCAATTCCTGCCAGGAAAACTGAATGCACTGGCAGACGAACTAAGCAAAAATCTCATGGACCCACACGAGTGGAAATTGGAACCAAAGACTTTCAACATGTTGACAAACAAATGGGGGAGCCCAGATATAGACCTGTTTGCCTCCTCCCAGAACTACCAATTGGACAAATTCTATACAAGGACTCCCCACAAACAAGCTTGGAAAGTGGATGCTGTGTCCTTCAGCTGGAAAAACAACCTATCAGTTTATGCCTTACTTCCTCTGCCTCTCCTACCCAAGGTACTACTAAAGATCAAACAGGAGAAACCAAGGGCGATACTGATTGCACCAGACTGGCCATGCCAACACTGGTATCCCCCTCTTGGGCAGTGTGTCACTGCTGGCTCCATGGCACCTGCCTCAGACCGCCTACCCTGTTGTCACAACAGGAGAACCGGATTCTGCACCATCAGCTTCAAACCCTGAACCTGGCAGCCTGGCTAATTACCTAATCTCTCCACTACTATCCCTCAGTAAATAAGTGTTGGATGTCATTTTGGAGGAAAGGAGGCCTAGTACTAGAATATCTTATGCTGAAAAATGGAAAAGATTCTGTGCCTGGAACCAAATTCAGGGGATGGGCACAGCAGCGCCCAATTTACCTCAGATTCTTCAATACTTAACTGCAATGCTTCACAAGGGCCTTTCTTTTTCCTCCATTAAAATTCACATCTCAGCCATTTCAGCTCATAACACAGAACCATCCCTCTTCTCTCACCCACTGCTCAAGCAATTCCTCAGAGGGGCCAAAATCTTAAGACCACCCAGGAGAGCCCCAACTCCAGCCTGGGACCTCAACTTTGTATTGGAAAAACTCACTCTTCCTCCTTTTGAGCCAGCTGCAAGTGAAGATTTAAAATTCCTTTCTTGGAAAACAGCCTTCCTTTTAGCAATCTCTTCAGCAAGAAGGGTATCTGAATTACAGGCCCTTATGGCAGTGGAGCCTTTCATCATCTTTCATGCGGACAGGGTTTCCCTCAGGACCAATCCCTCTTTCATACCCAAGGTGGTATTCAGTGTAGCTCTTAATCAATCCATTCATTTGCCTACCTTCTTTTGTAATCCACAGAACAAAGGGGAATGGATACTGCACTCCTTAGATGTGCCCAAAGGACGACACAGGAAGGATAAAATGCAAAGTTTATGAAGGGCTTTTCGTCAGGTTCACTGACCCAACTTCCTCAGATAACAACGAAGCAATGCATAGAAGTTTTTAAATACATTCAAGTTACATTCAAAAGTCATGTGGTAAAATCATTTACATAATAAATTACTAACAATTAACTACAAAAAGTCTCAATGCATTCTTTAAACTACCTTGCTTTTAAAGCGATAACCTCACTAATAAAATGTTAAACCAAATCAACAATACTATTCACAACTCTAAATAATGTTCACTACTTTAACTTTGCATTTTATCCTTCCTGTGTCATCCTTTGGGTGCTTTGTCTAGTTGTTTCAGCAGTTTCAGTATTTGTATTTTACTCCTTAGATGTGCACAGACAACTTAGATTTTACTTGGACAGGACTAAACCTCAAAGGAAATCTGAACAACTGCTGGTGGCATTTGCTGCAGAGGCAGAGGGGAAGGCTATTTCAAAGCAAACCATTGGTAAATGGATAGGCCATTGCATTCATTTCTGGTATAAGCACCATGGAAAACCTATCCCACAGGGGATTAAACCCCATTCAACCAGGGCTGCATCTACCTCTACAGCCTTTCTCAGAGGCATACCTACCAGGGACATCCTAGAAGCTGCTGCCTGGAGTTCTGTACATACTTTCACCAAGCATTACCATTTACCAATTTTCTCTAAATCCAGAGCTGCTTTGCCACTGCAGTCTTGCAGGGCCTTATAGCTGGTCTTAATGCTATCTAAATGCCTCCCTCCCATCCTTAGCTGTGGGAATCTACCCAAATGTGATGACTGCAACAGTGAAACACAAAGAACATAGTACAGTTGTGTACACTTACCATAAATGTAGATGTTAGAGTGTATTCACTGTTGCAGTCCTGGTTACCCTCCCTCCAGCCCCCTGACTTTTGGCTATACCTTTACTCTCCTTTACTATGCTTAAAAGCTTTTTGGCGTATTTGCTTTTTTGTTGGAGGTGTAACCTTGTGTGTGTGTGTGTGTGTGTGTGTGTGTGTGTGTGTATATATATATATATATATATATATATATATATATATATATATATATATATATATATATATATATATATATATATATATATATATATATATATATATGGGTCCACTACAGAATCCTGAAAGCTCATAATCCCGAAAGCCCAAAATCCTGAAATTCAAAATCTTGAAAACACAAAATGGACATACTGACGTCATTGTGGCTTTGCTATTGTTAGCCCTGTGGTGTTAGGTCATGCGTTGGGTTCAGGTAAGTGTGCGGTTGGTTTTATGTTAGGGTTAGGGGCGGTTTAAGTGAGTTAGGGCGCAGGTTAGGCATGTATGCAATAGTGACAAATATTGGGGTTGGGGCGGTTTAAGTGAGTTAGGGTTAGGGCGCGGGTCAGGTGAGTGTGCGATAGTGATGGACCTTAGGGTTAGGGTTAGGGTCAGGGTCAGTTGGTAGATATTAGTGTGTTTATAGTGACATATTAGCATTATTTGTGTTTTCAGGATTTTGAGTTTCAGGATTTTGGGCTTTCGGGATTTTGAATTTTCGGGATTTTGGTCTCAGGATTTTGGGCTTCGGGATTCTGTAGTGGACCCATATATATATATATATATATATATATATATATATATATATATATATTTATATATATATAATTGCTTCCCATTAGGGGGCCACCTGACATCTGGGGCAAGAAAAACTGATGTAATGGCATTGGCTGCATGCTTTATACCCCTGACAACCTGACGTCACTGAAGATGAGATAGCAACCGACGCAGGACCCAAAACTCTGATAATCAGGCCGACTGAGGGCTACTGCAAGCAGATAACCCAAATGTGATGACTGCAACAGTGAATACACTCAAACATCTACATTTATGGTAAGTGTACACAACTGTACTTTTCTTTTGCCAGGCATTTTAATCATTTTCCCATGTAATATGCCAATAAAGCTGTATATAAACAAAGTAGCAAATTCTGCCCACATGCAACTGTCCTGTGGATCAGAAATTATTTTATGGGTAGTAACTTTAGGAATGTTCTGTGTCCAGGTAATATTGCTTGACAAGGTACACATCCACTCAAAGTATCTGTAGAGGAAATAGAAGTCAGCTTAAAATAAGCAAGGCAGCATTTTTATCCCACGTTTATCAGGGCAGTAGAGTCCGTTACCAGTATATATATTCAGGGTGGTGGTCTCTTTTTTTATTCTGTTAAGAAGTTCATAGGTTCATAGGTTGATACTAGACTGTCTAGCCAGAGTGTGTTTGGCTTTCGCCACCCTTTTAGATTAGTAGACTGTGCCTTTGAATAGTAGGTCACACAAGATCGCCCTTTTACGGTTAGTTTATTGTGCCTCTGTCTAACAGGGACCCAGAAGAGATCCCAGGGGTAAACTTACGATTTCCCATCTACTCGTCAAGATTCCTCTTTAAGAGGGTCAGTGAGTGGCTCTGCCTGACTTGGACTGGGATTTTGTTCCAGAGTGAGGGGAGCCTCTGGGATATGAATATGTCCCTCCAGCATGTCCTATTTATTTCTGTGCTGAGGTTTAAGTCCCTGGAGCGTGTAGCTGTAAGGGATTTGGATATCCTGAGGTGGAGCATGTCCATTAATTCTGGGTTGGACATGGCTTTATACGTCAGGCACAGATCGCATCTGAGTAGGCGGTAAGCAACTGAGTAGAGCTGGAGTTTCTTTAGCCGAACTGCGTAGGGCATCTGTTTGAGTCCCTTGATCCACTTGGTGAGGTACTTTTGGGGTCATTGCAGTTGCTGCAGGTGTCGGATAAGGTACATCCCAAATGGGGCATTGTATTCAATTATGGGCCTGATGAGTAGAGGAGCACAATGACCTCTCTTGATCTAGATGTGAAACCTTTCGGGATAAGTTGGGCTATATAGAAGGTCTTTCTAACCACTTTGGCAACATGATTGTCAAAGGAGAGATTACTATCTACTTGGGTCCCCAAATCCCTAATTACTTCCGTACTTAATGGATTACCACCTATGTGATAATTTGTGGGCACTTTGTTTTTCCCAAAGGGGATGACTATGCATTTTATGGCATTTAGCTTTAGGCCATGGCTCTGGCACCAGTTATCCATCTCTGTGAGACCCTTTTGGAGGATGCTTGTGTCAGCCGGAGAGTCGATTATGGCACCCAGTTTGCTGTCATCTGCGAACTTGGTCAGCCATAGTCCTCCTATGTTAGCCTGTACCTCAGAGAAATATATACCGAACAAGAGAGGTCCCAGGACTGAGCCTTGTGGGATGCCACTTGTAACTGGTGTAGAGTCTGACATGGCACCTGCAATTCTGACCATGTGGGTGCTATCCCTGAGACAGTTTGCAATCCATCTTGTGACATATGTGTTGATATCTAAGCTGGTGAGCTTATTTAGGATGCCCGAGTGGGGTATTGTGTCGAAGGCTTTTGCAAGGTCCAGATAGGCTGTGTGGACTACCTTCCCTACGTCTATGGCCCTGGTAACTGTTTCAAAGAAGTCGACCAGGTTCAAGAGGCAAGATCTGCCCTTAACAAAGCTGAATTCGGTAAGATCCAGTGTCTGGAAGTTCCTATTGTCTTTGTTTATGAGTTCCATGATGATACGCTCCATATCTTTGCAGACCAGGCTAGTCAGGCTTATAGGGCGATAGTTTCCGGGGTCCGTTGTGGCACCACCTTTGTGGAGCAGGACCACTGTTGCTGTACGCCATTTCTTGGGTACATATCCTGTAGTAAGTCTGATATTGAACAGTAACTTTATGTGAGGCTTAAGTTCTTCATGAAGCTCGTGTAAGATGCAACCCGGGACGCCGTCCGGTCCCATTGATGCTGTGTTTTTTGCTTTGGAGAGGGCAGCTCTCACCTGTTCATCTGTGATGTCAGGGAGGCTACACTCTGTTGGGATGGACATTTTCTCTTTTGGGAGGATGTGGGGGAGAAATTTGCACTGAACCTGTTTGCCAGGATGTTGGCAGTGTCTGTGGGTTCAGTGTATTTTTTGTCATTTTGCACTAACTCAGAGCATATCTGGAAGTTGCCACCCAGGCTCCTGACATAACTAAAAAAGGTCTTGTGATTGTCTTTAGTGTCTTGTGCAATTTTTCTTTCAAAGCTGGCCTTGGATGATTTTATGAGTGATCGTAGCTTCTTGCTAGTACTGATCAGAGATGCCTTCCCTTTTTGGGATTTTGCTCTATCATGTAGTAGCCTCCTCCTCTTGTTGTATAGCTTATTTATGGCTGAGGTCCACCAGACAGTTCCCCTGCCTTTGGAGGAGTGAGTCTTGGTTTTATTTGGGATAGCATGATCCATGCATTCCTGTAGGTGTCCATAGAATGCGTTTGTAAAGGATTATGCGGTTTGAGACGTATTTTTCACTGGCCCGGGGGCTTTGAATGATACCACCTCTGTTTTGAGAAGTGTGACATTTGCTTTTGAGAAGTTCTTCACCGAGATTACCTTGGCTGGGGGTGGGGACGGGATATGGATGTCCAGTGAGATAAATTTATGGTCTGACCTTACCAATGAGGGGTATACCTCTGGTGTGGAACATAGAGTCCCCATGTTGGGGATGACCAGGTCCAGTATGTTTTCCCCTCTTGTGGGGGTGGTGACCAGTTGTTCCATAGCATTTGAGTTTATAAATTCTAGGAACCGTTGGGCGAGGGTGTTGGGGCTCAAGTAGTATTCCTAGTCAATGTTTGGGTAGTTGAAGTCACCCAATATAATGGTGTTTGGAGAGACCTTCATATTCTCCAGTGTTCTCAGGAAAGCCGAGTGGGGTTCCTGAGTTTGGGAGGGTGGTCTGTAGCAGGCTACAAACTGGAAGGCAGTTTTGCCCACTGTTAGTTGCACATGGATGGTCTCCGATGCTTCGTGCAGTGCTACTAACCTGGAGGTGTGTGTATAGGTTCATAGGTTGATACTAGGCTATCTGCCCTAGGGCATTTACAAGCCTAGCCAGAGTGTGTTTGGCTTTCGCCACCCTTCTTAGATTAGTTGACTGTGCCTCTGTATAGTAGGTCACAGAAGATAGCCCATTTAAGGTTAGTTTACCGTGCCTCTGTCTAGGAGTGACACAGAAGAGATCCCAGGGGTAAATTTATGATTTTCCATCCAAACGTCAAGATTCTTCTTGAAGAGGGTCATTGAGGGGCTCTGTCTGACATGGATTGGGATTTTGTTCCAGAGTGAGGGGAGCCTCTGGGATATGAATCTGTCCCTCCAGCATGTTCTGTTTATTTCTGTGCTGAGGTTTAAGTCACTGGAGCATGTAGTTCTGATGGATTTGGATTTCTTGAGGTGGGGCATGTCCATTAATTCTGGGTTGGACATGGCTTTATACGTCAGGCACAGATCGCCTCTGAGTAGGCGGTAAGCAACTGAGTAGAGATAGAGTTTCTTTACCCTAACTGCGTAGGGCATCTGTTTGAGTCCCTTGATCCTCTTGGTGAGGTACTTTTGGGGTCTTTCTAGTTGTAGCAGGTGTCGGGTAAGGTACATCCCAAATGGGGCATTATATTCAATTATGGGCCTGATTAGTGATGAGTAGAGGGGCACAGTGACCTCTCTTGATCTAGATGTGAACCCCTTCGTGATAAGGTGGGCTATATAGAATGTCTTTCTAACCACTTTGGCAATGTGATTGTCAAAGGAGAGATTGCAATTTACTTGGGTCCCCAAATCCCTAATTACTTCTTCCGTACTTAATGGATTACCACCTCTGTGGTAATTTGTGGACACTTTGTTTTTCCCAAAGGGGATGACTATGCACTTTTTGGCATTTAGCTTTAGGCCATGGCTGTGGCACCAGTTATCCGTCTCTGTGAGACCTTTTTGGAGGTTGCTTGTGTCAGCCGGTGAGTCGATTATGGTCCCCAGTTAGCAGTCATCTGCAAACTTTGTCAGCCCTAGTCCTCCTGTGTTAGCCTGTACCTCAGAGAAATATATACCGAACAAGAGATGTCCCAGGACTGAGCCTTGTGGGACGCCACTTGTAACTGGTTTAGAGTCTGACATGGCACCTGCAATTCTGACCATGTGGGTTCTATCCTTAAGCCAGTTTGTAACCCATCTTGTGACATAGGGGTTGATATTTAAGCTGGTGAGCTTATTTATGATGCCAGAGTGGGGTATTGTGTTGAAGGCTTTTGCAAGGTCAAGGTAGGCTGTTTGGACTACCTTCCCTTTGTCTATGGCCTTGGTGACTGTTTCAAAGAAATTGACCAGGTTCAAGAGGCAAGATCTGCCCTTAACAAAGCCAAATTGTGTAGGATCCAGTGTTTGGAGGTTCCGAATGTCTTTGTTTGAGTTCCATGATGATACGCTCCATAGCTTTGCAGACCAGGCTAGTTAAGCTTATAGGGCAATAGTTTCCGGTGTCCGTTGTGGCACCACCTTTATGGAGTGGGACCACTGTTGCTGTGCGCCATTCTTTGGGTACATATCCTGTTGTAAGGCTGAGACTGAACAGTGATTTTAAGTGAGGGTTCAGTTCTTCTTGGAGCTCATGTAAAACGCAGCCTGGGACACCGTCCGGTCCCATTGATGCTGTTTTTTTTGCTTTGGAGAGGGCAGCTCTCACCTGTGCATCTGTGATGTCAGGGAGGCTACACTCTGTTGGGATAGTCATTTGCTCATTTGGGGGGGAGAGAGAGGGAGAAGTTTGCACTGAACCTGTCCCCCAGGATGTTAGCAATGTCTGTGGGTTCAGTGTATTTTTTGTCATTTTGCACTAACTCAGAGCATATCTGGGAGTTTCCACCCAGGTTTCTGACATAACTAAAGAAAGCCTTGTGATTATCTTTAGCGTCTTGTGCAATTTTTCTTTTGAAGCTAGCCTTAGATGATTTTATGAGGGATCGTAGTTTCTTGCTAGTACTGATCAGAGTTGCCTTCCCTTTCAGGGATTTTGCTCTATCATGTAGTAGCTTCCTCCTTCTGTTGTACAGCTTATTTATTGCTGGGGTCCACCAGACTGGTCTCCTGCCTTTGGAGGAGTGCGTCTTGGTTTTATTTGGGATAGCACTATACATGCATTCCTGTAGGTATCCATAGAATGCATTTGTAAAGGATTCTGCGGTTTGGGCCGTATTTTCCACTGGCCCTGGGGCTTTGAAGGATTCCACCTCAATTTTGAGAAGTGGGAAGTTTGCTTTTGAGAAGTTTTTGACCGTGGTTTCCTTTGCTGGGGGTGGGGACGGGATATGGATGTCCATAGTGATTAAATTATGGTCAGATCTTACCAATGAGGGGTATACCTCTGGTATGGAACATAGAGTCCCCATGTTGGTGATGATCAGGTCCAATATGTTTTCCCTTCTTGTGGGAGTGGTGACCAGTTGTTCCATAGCATTTGAGTTTATAAATTCTAGGAACCGTTGGGCTAGGGTGTTGGGGCTTGAGTAGTGCTCCCAGTCTATGTTTGGGTAGTTAGTCACCCAATATAATGGTGTTTAGAGAGACCTTCATATTCTCCAGTGTCCTCAGGAAAGCCGAGTGGGGTTCCTGAGTTTGGGAGGGTGGTCTGTAGCAGGCTACAAACTGGAAGGCAGTTTTGCCCACTGTTAGTTGCACATGGATGGTCTCAGATGCTTCGTGCAGTGCCACTAGCCTGGAGGTATGGGTATCTTTGATGAATATGGATACTCCCCCTCCTCTTGTGGTTCGGTCCGAGTTTTTGGGCCGAAAAGCATGGTATGAGGTATAGCCTGGTAGTGCTGGGGTGCTCTCGGGAGCCTTGAACCAGGTTTCTGTTATTGCACAGATATCAGTTTTCTCCATACTGAGGAGAGCCTCGAGTGCGTGCATCTTTAGACTTCTGCCATTGAGCAGCATTACCCTTAGTTTGTTTTTCCTTGTGTTGTCTAAGGAGGTGGGTTTGTCTTTTGAGCCTTGCCTAAAAAAGGCACTATGGGGGTGGCAAGGGCCTTGGCCAGTATTCAAAAACCCAGGGGTGACAGGTGCAAGCCGTCCCTAGCAAAGCAACGTGGCTTGTCAAGCATGTCATCCCAGGCTGACAGACACTGGATCCCCTTTGAGTGACACCAATACTTTAGCCAATTGTTGAAATTGATCATTTTGTCTTCATACTGTAGTATCATTCTTGGTTAGGGTAAGATGCTACTCAAGGTCAGGGTCATTCCGGCCTGGGCCACATGATCAGAGAGCTCCTGTATGTCTCTTTTCCTGTAATTCAGGGAGGTACGTCTCAGGTCATTCACACCAGCATGGACAATGACGGAGTCATATTTGTACTTGCTTTGGAGTGACCTGAGTGCTTGTGTTATGTGGCAGATCCTGGCTCCCAACAGGCAGCTTACAGTGACCTTCTCCTTGTTCAGCCTGGTGAGAGGGACGTCAGTGTGTCTGACAATAGAGTCACCTATTATGAGTGTATTAGGTGTGTTGTTTAGCCTTAAGGGCTGTGACTGTGTGGCGCACTGACTTTGTGAACTATGTGATACGTGGGTATTGTTGTGGGGTAGCAGTTGCTTGGTTGTCTGCTTTGGAGGTCTCTTGCTTGGGCAGATTTTTATTTAGAGCCTCCGGGTATGTTTTTGTGTGTTTGGTTTGCTGTTGCGATATGTTATGTGAGACTAGATTTGTGGTGTGTGTGATTACCTTCTCCTCCGGACTGACAGTGCCAATACTATGTTGAGAGAGCTCAGCCTCCAATTTGGCTATATAGTTGCATCTCTCACATATATTTGAGCTTGTTGGAAAGAGGAGAGGGTGGTCTGTGTACATAAGGCAGTTTTAAACATTGCATCACGATTCCCATATTCACCAGCTGGACTGGAGTTGATAGATTGTAAGGTTATTAGATCGAATAGTTTTATTTTAGCTTGGAAGCTGGTGGTGAACTCAAGCCTGCTCTCACTGTTACTGTGGCTTAACCTGTATGTTTGCATGTGGGAAGAGAGAGCCCACTCTTAGATGCTCTCAAAATAGAGAACCCTGCATTTGTATCGCGTAAGGTTTTTTGTTTTTTTTTTTTTTGAACAGTCATGTCAAACTTCCTTAGTTCTTTACTTCTTGCTTCAGAGACAACAGATTTGAGGCCGTAGACGGCCTAACCCATTTTATTGTTGGGTTTCTGCAGAGGTGTTTTATTTGCTGCCTCTTTTCAATGTTTAGATCAGTAAGGGACCTTGGCGAGACCATTTGTTGCTAACCGTGGTCCTTTTCTGGCCCACATAATTTTGTCTCTCTCATATTTCAGCTGATGCCCCGATGGCTGGTGCCCTTGTGGATACTGCTTCTCAGTTACTAGTTTTCTGTTTTGACTACATAGCTCTCATGTTCAGCTTTTCTTGTGAACACTAGCTTAACAGTTTCTATTCTCTGGAGTCTTTCTTGTGAAAGCGACATTGGCAGTCTTGTTTTTCGGCTTCCCCTTGGCCTGGTTCTTTTTGACCATGGGTGAGATTCATAAACTTGTTGACATGTCATTACAGGTTCATGGTATTAAGATATTCAATGTTAGTTTGCAGTTAATCTCCAAGTTCAGAATTCCATCTCTAAGCAGTTTCTCAAAAGGTCTTCTGCGTATTCCTTTTATAGTGAACAGTGATCCCTTCTTTGGATTCAGATTTCTTGTTAAGTGGCTTGTCTTGACTTTTGTTAAATCAGCCTTGAGAACAACTTTCTCTTTGGGGATCACTTTATTTTATATTGTCTAACTTTAGTATTCCGATCTCTGAGTTTAAGGTTGTGGTGTATGACAAACCATATTGACAGTTTCATAATGATAGGATGTGTTTGAGGACAGACAGCTAAGTTTCAAGTGGCTTTGTGCAAAATAAGACCAGACCAAATCATTTAAATAATTTGCACTAAAACAGGCATAGCTAACTTGTGTATTGCATTACTTGATTACAAAATTGATTTTTTTTAAGAACTTCTATGTTTACTTGTGTTTATAAAATATCACTAAATATGCTTCTACATCATTAGATCATTAAAAACTCTTGCTTTGTTTGCATTTGGGGTTCCTCCCCTTAAAATTTTTTTTTTTAAAAATGTTGATGAAAACTGCAAACTTGTCAACAAATTAAGATGAGCAAAATGTAAATGGATTGCTAGAACATATCAGGAATGCTTTGAGATTCTTTTAAAACAGTGTGTCTGATTCTCTATCTGTGCTTATTTTTTGCATCACATTCTGAGACGGGGTGTCTCCGTGTCTGGCAAGTTTTCTTTTACCAGCAGTGATTAGATTTGCATGAGTAAGTTTCTCTTTAGTGCATAGAACAGTTTCCACTCTGCTTTTAAACACATCATAAATCTAGAATAATTTAATTTTGGATAGAATTTCTCATTTATTTGACTGGATTTGGGTTGGTGCTGTTTGCTTCTCTTGCTGCTGTCCTGTAGTTTAGTTATGATGCTTGTCTGAAAATGTTAGGAGAGTTATCAGATTTTTTGATAAATACTGTTTTAGGTCTTTGAGAATAAATGTGTCAGTGATGCATTATAATAGGGTGTTTTGAGTGGCCACCAGGATCCACTAGTTCGAGGAGCCCATCGCTAGCGGATACTTGTAGAATGTTCTGCTGCTGGTGTTATGGACTGATTTCATTCACAGTATTGGGTATATAATGTCAGTGTGTCCACGTACAAGTGTTCCTTGACTTGGACACCTGTACCTGGTCACGGATATAATTGTGCCCCTAATTGTGTGCTGACACAATGTTCAATTGTGATGTGTCCCTAGGGTTGCCAGCTTTCTTTGTGGCTAAAACCGGACTAAGGTCACGCCCCTTGCATCACCCATAACCCCGCCCATTCCCACCCCTCTCCCACCCATGCCCCACCCATTTTGTGACCTCATCACGACATGGGAACGCCCTATTTTTCTATTCTGGATGCCTGCTTTCAGCCGATTTCTCCCCAGTTGCCATAAACACAGTTAGAAACTCTCACTCTGCATACTGTCTTGTGCTTTATTCTACAGTTATTACAGATATTTGGATTTAATTTAAAATATTTATTTCAAATTTTATAGCACAAACTACTGATACACATATGCCAAACAAAGCAATACAGTCTCACAACAAAAACAGACTTAGCATTAAAACTACTCTGCCTTTAAATCTCACATTCATCTAAACAGCATTGCACATTGTTTTCCCAAGTTTGGGATGATAACATTTTAAAATGTTCTAAGAAATGACAGTATTAACAGCAATCATATCTTACATCAATAACAGACCTGAAAATGTATAGCATGGTCTGAAAATACATGTTTAGTATAAAACAATACATAATGACACAATTGGTCTTGCAGCTTTTGAAAAATGAAGTGTAATATTGTATATTGAATTTTACCTCACCCATTCTTGAACATCTTTCAGTAGTATTTATCATTTGTGCCATTTTGAATCAAATTCTGACAGGTTTTGTGCTTCATTTTAATGGGAAGTGTGTGTGACACTGATTCATTGCCATTCTATGTTTTTTATTAGTGTCGCTTTGGATTGCTTACTCTAAAACGGACACCATTCCTGTCACACACACACACTTAAGAAATGAACCAAATCCCAGATGTTTACTTCTTGCCAATCCCAAAGTATATACAATTATATAAATTAGCCACACAGGAACGATAACCTTAGCCACAATACTCAATAGGAACAAGGGAAGGTAACAACTTCCTGGAACACTACCAAGCTTTCTGCATACACACCATCATTCCACTGAAGCAAAACTTGAATTGAGCAACTTCTGGGCATTACCCTCCCTATCATAGGCGACAACAACTAGAAGTCATCTCTGTTATATTATTACAGTCCCCATTGCTCTCCTTTGAAATACCACTGAGTCTTACCTTAACTCGCATATGCTTTTTGTGAAGCCTTGGAGTGCCTATGCGGCTACAGGACTGAACCATCAATCACAGAAAAAAGGTGAGTGTACAAAGTACACAAAGCTCATACCAATATTTTAGAAGAACGAACAATGGAGGATTTTCGTCACAAACTGTAAGTAAGCACAACAAATGGAGAATGGAAGACAGGGACAAAGTGCCGTTGGAAAGGGGAGGCGGAAAACTAAACTGGACAAAAGAATGCAGATCAAGTGCTTAAAAGGTTAATGAAGACTGAATTATCCTCATGAGATATACAGAATGTTTAAACAGCACATGCAAAGCTGAAAAGGCTACAGAGCTATGTCTGTTGATGCAAAAGGAGAAAAATCCAAGGAAAGACAAACTGTAGGCCAAGGAAAGACAAACAGAGCCTGTAGCCTACAGTACTACTCATACCTCTCAACTGTACAGATTCACAGAATGTCTAGATTTGTACCTCAATTTTTTTTTCATAAAACTGTGGTTTTCTGGCAAATTTGTGGCATATCATTAAAGATTTCAGTTAAAAAATAATGACATACATTTGAGTTTCAGGCTTTATACTCTTCAGAAAAATAATGCTAATTCAAAACCTGTTACTATATCAACTTTCTGTTACTATATCAACTTTCTAAGTAAAGTTTGTAAAAGAAATACTTAAAAAAATGTCCTTATTTTGTGGCCTTTATCCCCCTTTTATGTATGGCTTTGTCCAGATTTCTTGTTCTAAGAGGTTGAGAGGTATGACTACAATCTAACATATGGATTGTGCAGACAATATTTAATAAGATTGTCCAAAAAAAAAAAAAATCACCGATTCTTACTCCCGCTTCCTTGAGACATCTCAAGCAAAAGATCAGGCAAGCATTGCAAGTCTAAAACCTAAGGAAAAAAGCCAGCAGTGAAATGTGACCCATTACACAGAGCTAAGAGCAAGAACTTAGAGAAATACAAAAAATGTATTCCAAAAAACTTACATCCAGCACTTCTTGGTCACAATCATTTGAACTTCAAAGCCAGATGATGCCATTGAAATGGACCTCTATTGCAGCAGCACACCAGACAGAGTGGTGCTCAGCCATCATAATAGTATCCTTGGTGGAGTGACCTACTTGGGACATTCTTGACCAATGTAATGGAACACACATACAAGGAATTGATTACATTTTTTATCATATCCCTTGCATGAATCATTCAGAGCTTTTCTGTCTTAAGGAGAACAGATAATTCAGAAAGCAGAGAAGGAACTCGTAAAGTGAGACAGTGCTTATAAAAAAGCCACACATTATCACATGACTGCATTTAAAAAAGCCACAACACACATGACTGACTGCAGGTGTTAAAATCTGCTTCCAAACTACAAACTTTGCAGCATGCATCAAAACAGCATCTTTCTTTGTACAGTGTCAGAACAATACAATGACAAATGGACATAGTCTTAACATTAATTATAATAATCAAGTTTGTTCATCAAATGCATACCAGGAAAAGCTTATGAGGCAGGATGCCCTTGCTTACTTCTAAGCAAAGTAAACAAGGAAAAAGCCTGCATCTCAGCCTCATGGTAAGGGAATGAGCACTGCATTTAGACAATCTGTCAAAGTCTAGATGATAAACAAGGCAGTTACTGTCATTGAGGTCACATCTGGAAAGCTTTATTCTGACCACAGAATCACTATGCAGTTCAGGCATCCAGTTGTTTTTGCTTTTAGGTAGTCAAGTACAGTCTCAAGTTAAGTCTTTTCAGGAGCCTTACCCTGGCTACACCTGCCCCCCCCTCCTTTAATATACATACATATGGAACAGGTACACAACTCTGTTGCACAGGGTTAACAATATGCTTCACGAATCATGGAACTCACCCCAACGCTATAACCAACGCACGAGATAAAACACCTTGTTTACTGCCACTACGATCAAAGTTGAACTCTTGTTGCTCACTTGCATAGTTGCATTCTGAAAATGCTGCCTTTAAATGCTGGCTTCTGCTTCCCGCTCGCACTACCGGAAGTGAGCTCCTTGAGCTCAATTCCGACAGGCTGGTAGCCCTGAGGGACCTGATGTCATTGCGCATGTGATGACATCAGCGTCAGTGCCGCAAAATTTAAAAAAAAAAAAAAAGTCCGGTTTTGAATGAAATTTCTAACCGGACAACTTTTCAAAAAACCGGACAGTCCGGTCAAAAACCGGACATCTGGCAACCCTATGTGTCCCACTAAGCTTCTGGGGCATCAGAAATAAAAAGCACTTTAAGTGTATTAACAAAACTCTACTCCAGTGAATGGCATTGATCTATTCAAACTAAATTATTAAAAAATATATTTTGTTGTTTTATCTTTACTGCACTTGTTCAAAGAAGGGAAAGTGGAGTCTTCTTGAGCATTAGTCTGTCAACGCTTTCTACCTTTCTTTTTTTTTCTTCTCTGTAATTACTCTCGAGGCACCTGTGCCATTTCAGTTTGACTCTCTGTTGGGCTTCTGCATCCTGAGATTAAAAGACCCAGCAGAAAATATCAGCTCCAGCGCACACTTATATTTAAGTGGTATTTTTGTACATTACTAGATGCTGTTTAAGAAAAAAAATAAGATTACACCAAACGTCTTTTATACATATATTAAAAAAAAACAGGATTATGTTCCTTTGCCACATTGTGTTTTGTAAAGTAGTGTTCATAGGTTCATACTAGGCTATCTGCCCTAGGGCATTTATAAGCCTAGCCAGAATGTGTTTGGCTTTCGCCACCCATTTTAAACTAATTTTACTATGCCCTTTTTTGAGGTTAGTATACTGTGCCTCTGTCTAACAGTGACACAGAAGTGATACCCGGGGTAAACCTACGATCTCCCATCCACTCATCAAGATTCCTCTTGAAGAGAGTCAATGAGGGACTCTGCCTAACCTGGACTGGGATTTTATTCCAGAGTGAAGGGAGCCTCTGGGTTATGAATCTGTCCCTCCAGCATGTCCTATTAATTTCAGTGCTGAGGTTCAAGTCTCTCGAGCGTGTAGCTCGATGGGATTTGGATTTTCTGAGGTGCAGCATGTCCAATAATTCCGGGTTGGACATGGCTTTATACGTCAGGCACAGATCGCCTCTGAACAGGCGGTATGCCACTGAGTAGAGCTGGAGTTTCTTTTGATTAGGTGGGCTATATAAAATGTTTTTCTAACCACTTTGGCCACGTGGTTGTCAAATGAGAGATTGCTATCAACTTGGGTCCCCAGGTCCCTAATTACTTCTTCTGTACTTAATGGATTACCACCTATGTGGTAATTTGTGGGCACTTTGTTTTTGCCAAAGGGGATGACTATACACTTTGTGGCGTTTAGCTTGAGGCCATGGCTCTGGCACCAGTTGTCTGTTTCTATGAGGCCCTTTTGGGGGATGCTTGTGTCGGCTGGAGAGTCTATTATGGTGCCCAGTTTGCAGTCACCTGCGAACTTGGTCAGCCACAGTCCTTCCGTGTTGGCCTGTACCTCCGAGAAATATATACTGAACAAGAGAGGTCCCAGGACTGAGCCTTGTGGGACGCCACTTGTAACTGGTTTGGAGTCTGACATGGCTCCAGCAATTCTAACCATGTGGGTTCTGTCCTTGAGCCAGTTTGCAACCCATCTAGTGACATAGGGGTTTATATTTAAGCTGGTGAGCTTATCTATAATGCCCAAGTGGGGTATTGTATCGAAGGCTTTTGCGAGGTCCAGGTAGGCTGTGTGGACCACCTTCCCCTCGCCAATGGCCTTGGTGACTGTTTCAAAGAAATCAACCAGGTTTGAGGCAGGATCTGCCCTTAACAAAGCCAAACTGGGTAGGATCCAGTGTCTGTAGGTCCCCAATATCTTTATTTATGAGGTCCATGATGATCCTTTCCATAGCTTTGCAGACCAAGCTAGTCAGGCTTATGGGGCAATAGTTTCCAGGATCTGTTGAGGCACCACCTTTGTGGAGAGGGACCACAGTTGCTGTACGCCACTCTTTGGGTACATATCCTGTAGTAAGGCTGAGATTGAACAGTAGTTTTATGTTTGGGTTTAGCTCTTCTTGGAGTTCATGTAGGACACAGCCCAGGACACCATCTGGTCCCATTGATGCTGTGTTTTTTGCTTTGGAGAGGTTTTGAGTTAAACTACTTCAGCTGAAATGCTCAACTACTTTTAGTTGCAGATCCGCACAGAGAACTAAAACTGGAAGGGAGTCACTGTTTTCCAGGCACATGAGAAAAAAATGACAAACTTGCAGAGAAGCAGAATGAATAGCCACAGCCTGCTCATTGTACTGCTTCCCTTTGTCTTTCTAAGAAGCCTGTTGATCAGTATAAAGCCTGATGCTACAGGAATGTGTTTGGAACACTGTAACAGACGTTGAGCTAGCTGTTTAGCAAAGTCAAGTCATTGAGGTAACATGGATTAATGCTAGGGTCAAAATAGAAGAGAGATTTAACCACAAACAGAGTCAGCTGGGCAGCCAGAATTCAGTCACTTGCAGAGGAAGAAGAGGTGTTAAGTCGCCTAATGATTCCTCTTGTCAGAAGGAAAGGCCTGAATGGTAGGCTTCAAAAATAAATTTGAATGCATAAGCTTTAAACTAAACAGAGGGCAAAGGTGTATCATGTATGAGATTGGCTTTAGCTGGTTAACAGTGGACAGTATTCGTACTTAAGGTCTTTGCTCAAGAATTATGGATGAAGCGAGCTTCTCCAGTGATGTAGAGGGTTTAAGCCCTGACTACAGTCCATCCATCCCTGGTTCAATTAGTGGTGCGGGCAATTGACAGAGTGACAGGGAACGGATGAGAGTGCCCATCACAAGTGGGATTATGCTCATTAGTACGCTTCCTAAGGGGGGGAGGGGGGCAAGGTCCAAAGAGGGGAACTGCCCTCGGACGTAAAACAATAAGCATGGTGAATGGGGAAAAGGGAAGTGGGTAGATCATTAAAAAAATCCCCCTGGACAGAAGCACAGACAAGCTGAGCTCACTGGACACCCTCATAATCTGGCCCCAGCAAAAAAGGAGCATGGGAGCATGGGGGGGGGGTGTTGGAGAGTCATTGGTAGGCCTGGCAATGATGTTTGGTACTGGAAAATGGGCCAGTAACAATGAGGTCTGAGGGGAACAAACCTTCCTCTAAAGAAAAAGAAAAGAATTCTGGCCACAAATAATACTATTATATAATAAGGTAATCACATTGTACTTTATAGAAATTTAAATACACTACTGTACTCATCAATACCATTTTAAATTGTTTCATGTAAAGTGAAATTCTGATGTAATTAAGGAATGTAAATTGTTGTAGATTAAGTTCTTATGTAATTAATGCATTTGTCCTTAATGAATTTGACTTCTGTAAATTGTCATAGATTAAATTATTGTCTAATTAATGCATTTGTCCTACGCAAATGTTTTTTATACAATTGGAGCTTTTCTCCTCAAGCCTCTGCTGAAAATGGGTATATTTGACCCAGTTGGACTTTTCCAGTAAACAAACATCAGTAAATAATAATATAAATAAATGAATTGCCTTACTAAAGGAATTACACAGAACCTGAGGTGGTAAGGATTGTACCTTACCTGAGGTTCATTTCTGTGCTTATGATGATGAAAAAACCTTAACAGGAGAATTTTTATTGGGGAGGGGATCTTTGTCCTCGAAATTACAGACCTATTTATCACACCAGTCTAATATGGAAATACATGGAACAAATTATCATTGAAATGATCAACAAAGACACAGGCAACCTTCAAGCAGTGTACCCAACCCAATTTGGCTTTGTCAAGAGAAGGCCATGCCTTCTAAACCTGGTAGACTTTTTGAGAATGTCACCAAGGCAATGGATGAAGGGAAAATGGTGCATACCTCCTTCCTGAACCTGGCTAAGATGTTTGATGCAATACCCCACTCAGGAAAGTTGACAGACTCACTGAATTGGCCATAAACACCTACATAACTTGCTGGATTGTCTTCTGGCCCACAGACAGGACCCTGGAAGTCAGGATTGGTGAGGCTACCTCCACTAAAAGACCAATCACCAGCGGGGTACCTCAGGGCACTGTGCAGGAACTGCTCCTGTTTGACATCTACATCTTGTAGGTAAAGGCTAATGCAAGGGATTTTGACAAAGTTCACAGATGACCGCAAATTGGAAGTTATCATAGATTCCCACATGATACAAACATTTTACAAGAGGGTCTAACACAGACAAATGACTGGTGCAAAAGTCACTGACCAAAACCTAATGCCGAGAAATGCATTATAGTGCCTTTTGGGAAATCTGCCACCCAAGCTAATTGTTACATTGGTAAGAGACCCCTAAGAGTTAACCCACTAGTCAGAGGTCTGTGAACATGTGTAGACAGTAATATGGCCCTTGACCAATATGTGGCCAAGGTAGTAAGAAAATTATTCTGTGTCATCCAACTTGTATGTAAGTGATGCAAAGTCCAAGGAAGTCATAGTGCCACTTTATCTGTCCCTTATCAGACCCATCGTTGAGTATAAATGCCTTTTTGGTGTGTACCTGACCAGAGATATGCAACAGTTTGAATGCCCAGAAAGGCTCATCACCAGGAGAATTCAGGGTATAAACGCATTGCCCTATATGGATCACCTTAAAGCCCTATCGCTGTACTCTGTCTCCTACAGGTTTCTGAGAGGTGATCTGTTCCTAGCATACAAGGCATTCTTAGATCTACCTCTAATGGACCTTTTGCACATCCACAAAATGAACATCTTCAGAACCACTAGATCCAAGGATTTAAATTTTGCTTGTGACTTAAATAAAATATGTTGGTGATCCTCATAGGGGATCTCCATGCTGTGGAACAAGCTCCCCATCCATGTAAGGTACTGTCCATCTCTAACCCTATTTAAGCATAACCTTGACCAGTGGATGGGAAATTGAAAATTCACCCTGGGTCTGGCCTCCATGTCTCTGATAGTTTGGGTATTACTGTCTGTCTTTGTCTAACATATCCCCCCCAACATAACCTCTAGAAACTTCCTAACTTACCCCCTCCTAATAAATGCCTGTGGTATATAGGGACACAATTGGGCTGGATTGCACTGCTAGGCGTATAAAGGCCCTGGTGGTTGTTAGGTTCATAGGTTTGTACTAGGCTGTCTATATCTGTATGGTCCTGGTAGCTTTATCGAACAGGGCTTTGGTCAACTTCTGTTTAATCAACATCATTTGGTTGACTAAACATGTGGTCGACAGGTGTGCAGAATCGACAGTCCCCTGGTAGGGGAATATACCCTTTTCCCCTTCCCTGGGATTGTATGGTCTTGGAGTTAGAATATATAATTAGCAGTGGGTGTGGGGGAGCATAGCCTACCAAAATGGGTTGCAGGGAGACTTGCCCCCGCAAACAAAATTGCTTTCTTTGTGTGTGTTTTTTTATAAGTTTTATATGCACCCAGATTAATTCTCAGCGCATGTGTACATGTGTAGTTACATGTTGACATGCATAATGTCAATTTGTTTCGACATAATGCATGGCAACATAAATGGTAATCTATCAATTTAAGTAGATACATCTATATAGCATAATAGATAGACAGATGTATTGCATTATGCACACATGCATCTTTTAAATATACCATACCACAGGCATAGACTGCCATATATCAAAATGTGCACACCAGAATTGCAACAAATATAGCACTGACAACAGTAACCTTCAGAAATTTTGGTAAAATACAACTGTCTTGCCCACAAAAGTACCAGTGATTCAGAAGGATTCTTCAAACTTGCTCAGTTAAAGTAGGGGAAAAAAACAGAAAAGCTCAATCGTCAGTCATTTCAGAGTCCCATTCTGTTATGGTGATTTTCTAAAATCTGTTTCTCACTGCATGTGCTTCAGTAAGCTCCACCTCATTCTGTATTATCAAGTCGTGTTGATTTTAAAATCAGAACATTGGGCAGTCTGTCATGTGCTCATCTTCATATGTGCACCCCCTCCATTATTTTTGATCATTGACACTGACATCAGGCCCAACCTGCTCCTGTAGTCACAGTCACCACAAGTACCTACCCTGGCAGCTTCCCAGTGTTTTTCATATGAGGAAGGTCTCCCTACTGGGAGAGCAACTGAGCATGGTCTCCCCTTTTCCATTCAAGGGCTAAGAAGGTTCTAGGCATGCCAGCCAAGTGGAGAGGCAGGACTGTCATGTTGTGGCCACTGTATTGTCTCTCTGCCCCAATTCCCACCCTCTGTATGCTGATGAGAGTGTCAGCCAGGGTGGGCATTAGGAAATAGGAATAGCTTGAGTGTGAATTCCACCCCCTGAACCCAAAGGGGCAGCAATCACATTTGTATCCCACCAACTCTGTCCACTCCAACATCATTTCTTTGAGCTCTGGCCTCCACCAGAACACTATCAGAGAGAGATCTGGCAATGCCCCCACCTTGTCCATATTCCCTACCGGTACTATTGGATACCAGAGCCATTAATCAAAGTCTGGTAATCTCAGTTATCAGTAGGGCTTTTTTCCTGTATGCCACCAGGTGTGCTTAGCTGTACATGTTTTTGATGTTAAACGTGTGCACTCACAAACACAAAGGACACAAGTGTCTTTTTTATTATTTTTTGACTGCTGTTTATGTTCATATCAGTTGTATTGATATGCTGATGCAAGTTGTGTATAATATGTATTTTACTTGATTTAATTGAAACATCTCAAAGTTTTGAAAAAAAATCCTGATAACAGGGTATGGTGATTTATTTCAGTAATTCCTGAATTTCCTAACTCTTGGGACTGTCACAGCCAAATAATGCGAGTGCTGCAGTGGCTACCTGTTCACTTAGTCTTGGTTGTAGTGGTTTTGGTCTTGCATACCTACTCCTTTGTACATAAGGCTTGATAGTTCCCTTTTCCCAGAAATTGTGCTGCACTCAGTTCTGCGACTGGTAGGGATTTCTAAGGTGTGGCTCAACTTTTCAGGTGTTCTTGTACTTTTCAGCTCCAGTGTCTGCTGGAACTTAATACCATGGTGGATTTTGGCAGATTCTGTTTTGTCCTTCTCTAAACAATCCCAAAGATATAGTTCTCTGACTTTGCATTTTTACTGTATCACTTGCATAAGCACCTTATTTTTGATGTATGTGTTTTGTGATTATATATTATTATACTATACCTATTGCGTAAACACATTAGTAAATTTTAATTCAAAAGTTTGCGGTGGAGTGCGAGAAGAGAATTAAGCAATGTGGGAAGAGGATATGTTTATTGATTTGATATGGAATTGTTAAAAGGGTTAATAGTTTGTGCATGATGCCACACGCTTGAGGTATTGTCAGCCTTGGAGGACAGCAGGTGTGGCATTTTTGCATTCATATGCAAGTTGAATTGAAGTCCTGCAGATGAAAAATCATCCTGGTGTAATGCTGCAGGGAAAACATTTGGTGGATCATTACTCTTTTTCAGTGCTTTAAAGCATCTGTGTACTTGTCTGTATGATTTAATGTTTGTTGTTCCCTGTAATTAGCAGTTTTAAAAAAGTTGTTTGACTTGTATTGTCAGAAATCATTTTAAGGAAACTTTAGAGTCAACTACAGACTACTGTAAGAACCTTACAAGCAAGATATTAGGATACTTAAAACACACTGTTGTAGGTAGTTCAGATTTTACCCATATTTGAAGGTTGTTTGGTAGCAAGGCATTACCTAAGTGAATAAACTAGAGAGTCTCTGCCACTGTGTCTAAAAATCTAAATTACCTGTCCTTGATCTCTCTTCAAGAACCACAAGCACAACCAGAAGATGAAATAAAAACAATTTAATAATCCAAAATACTTAGTCGCAATAAACAGTAAGCGCTTTCATCCAAATCGGACTTCCTCAGACTGAATAATGTGTAACAAAAACATTGTACCTTAAATACTGTCTAAAAAGCACATGACATCCTGTTAATGATGTAACTTCCTTCTTTTGAGATAGGCAACAAAATCAGATCTATCATTGAGGCCAGGTGGATAGCAAGCATTCAATTTAACCTGCCAAAAATATTCTTTCCAACCCAACTCATCTTCTGCATCAAATCTATTAGTAACATTTGTTACTTCATCCAATACAACAAATTTAAAATCTATATGACGTCTTTTGTTATTTTTATAATGTTTACTAAGTGCATTTTTGTCATCTTTTGTAAGGACAGCATATTTATGCTCATATATTCGTCTATTGAGTTGTCTTGTAGTACGCCCCACATAGAAGGAATCACAGCACATGCATAATACTAAATAAACAATAAACTTAGATTTGCAATTATATCTTCCTTCTATTTTGATGGTATATCCATCCACTTTTAGCTCAATGATGTCTGTCATTAAAAAACTACACATGTTACAATTAAAACATTTATACATTCCTGGATTAGTAACACTATTTTTTAAGGTAAGTTCATATTTTACCCATATTTGAGGGTTGTTTGGTGGCAAGGCATTACCTAAATGACTAAACTAGAGAGTCTCTGCCACTGTGTCTAAAGATCTAAATTACCTGTCCCTGATCTCACTATGGGGTGTTGCCATTGTACAGTGGCATTTTTTACAAAAGAAATTCATTACCTTGTAAAGATATTGTCATTTTATAGTGCTTGCTGCTTGGACGTTATTGATATGTAATTCTAGAAAATTATTTAAGATGACTCATGCCAGATAACCATAGCAAGGTGATTATGTGGATTACCTGCAGTTTCTGCTACTGTAACCATAGCTTATGAGTGCAGAAGGATGATGTGACTTTTAACACTTAGGATGGGGTCATTCAGTGAGTTATTTACAGCAAATGTATGTTAGAAATAAATGTGTTAGATGTATTTTGCCAAGTATTGAAAAAAGCATGCTGGCCTGGCCATAATTATGATTGTGTTCAGTAGCTACACTGATCTGTTATTTTATTACAGTTACTGAACTCAGTAGAAAAGGATAGTGGAATTTACATCACACTTGGCATGCAGTTTACTCAAGTAGAAGGTGACATTTGCCTTTTGTCTAGTTGCATTCCTTTTCTTGCCTTAATGTATAACTTTTATCTTTCTCAGATATTTTCGAGTTGCAATACTTCCATCATCAAGTGATAGCAGCTGCCTGTTCCGCACTAAAGTTCACCCAGCTAGTGAATGTATTCTGTACAATGAGGTGTTCCGAGTGGACATATCCCAAGCATCTTTACAGCAGAAGACACTTCGAGCTGACATCTGCTCAGTAGGTGGATCTCAACTGGATGAATGCCTGGTATGTGATCTCTATATCTTCAAATGGCGGCCTGGGCTGTTTAAGTAAAATGTTGTTTTTGCATTTTAACAGTACAAAGATTTTTAACTGAAGCCAAACTTGAAATAACTTTCCATTGTGTGGAATACATTTACAGCATGGAATTCAGTAGTGTCAGTTTGTTGGGCTTTTTATCTTATGGTAGAAGGTCTTAGAGCCTTTTAGTTGATACTTTGACAGACTAGATATCTACCTCTTTAGACCTGTGTTGGCCTGAGAAAAGGTAACAAGCCTGTTAGAAATGGGGACTGATGTGACTTCAGCTCTGTACAGGTGCCTCATAAGATAAGCTTTTATTTGCAGTGAGTCAACTGCCATCCTATTTACCAGGAAAGATTTGGAAGATGATATATGATGAGATGAGTTTAGAATTTATTTATTTAACCTTGGCTTCAGTTTTCTGCAAAGGTGTTTTACTGTTTAAGGTCTGGAATAGTTCCCTCTCCTGCTTAATAGTTGACATATGTGACGTGATTTGCTTTGTATTCACAGCAGCAGAACATCAAATGATGTGTGAAGAAAGTATAAGGCAGGAGGTGTGTGTTTTTGTCCAGCACAGGGGAAAAGAGGCTGCATGCCTGTTTTTCTTAAATTGCTGAGAACTTCATTCCTAGCTGCTTTTCCATAGCAAATGTAAAAAATGAGAGCTGATGTGGCAGATGCACCAAAGTTTGTAATTTAGAAGTCGATGACTGCCACTATTGATGCCATGGTGCTATCAAAAATATTGTATTCATGTAGTGCAGTGTTTAAAGCTGTGCCAGAAAAGTTTGGGATTATCACATTGTTTTGAGTAGAGAGTCAGATATAATTTTGTGTAGCAAAATGTATGGCAAGTTTACAGTAATTTTTGAGGTCACAAAATGTTGTAGACTTGCAATGTAATTTTTTATAAACTAATGGCTAGAATTCATTGCCTGAGAAGGAAATTCTACTCAGACTTTGCAACTGGATTAGTAACAAACTAGTAATTAATCAAAAAAATCCAGTATAATAATCCCCATTAAACACAAACTTAAAACACTTGATCACATCCTAGTCTGGGATAATTTCAGTATGCCAGTCCTTACTATAACACAATAAAAATACCCTGGTTTATTCCTAGACCCATTTGTGCATCATCTAGATAAATTAACAACCAAAACACTTGGCCAACAAAAACTGTGTTACAAAGTCTGTCATCTTCTTTCCGCAGTTGTCTGGCACTCAGCTTGCTAGAAATGTACTCGTATCAAAGATTGAACAGATCCTCCTCATCTTTTATGTCATTTCAGTGCTAACACCTAAAGGTTTCAAGTAATGGAGAACAATATTCTGCTTTGTGCTGCTAGGGTCACACATCATTGTGATCTGTTGAAGGGTTTTAAATCACTGTCCATATGTTGTAGAGCAGAAATGTTACTTAAAGCACTTTCAATCAGTCATAATTCTAGAATAGTGTTTTCCACTGACATCAACTGTTTGCATCAGAGTTGTATGACATAAGAGGTAGCTAAAAAAATGTCCTGCCACATTTTGGCACAGATCTGAGTGAAATGGCTTCTGCCAAGCTTGACCCAGCAAGGAGCTATCTAACCATAGATAGAGGAACTGAAAAAATGCAGAAAGAATATTATCTAAATGAAACTACATGCACATACTTTTAGGATTAAAACATAAACATGACATGCCAACAAAATGTTATTGTGGTACATATGAAAATCAGCAAAATGCTATTACAACTTCATTGCTCAAATAATCAAGTATTGCATATTTTTTTCAAAGGATAATTTTAAATTCATGAAATGTATATACTGTTGCAAATAGCAACATTATTGAATTATTTGTAACATATTCTACTTATTTTCTGTTCTACTTGTGTACGTTGTTACATTTGTTTGCATCTTAAAAAACTATATGATACTGAGCAGTTGCATAATTGTCTTCTGTTGAACAATCCTCTAATTGTGTTCTCTGCTAAATTGTATCATAGTACTACGCAATAGCCCGGCTTGTGACTGAAAGCTGTCAGATGACTAGTCCCCCAATCTGCTCATCAAATTGCAGTAAGAAAAAAAAATGAAATAAACTAGTTTTAAGAAGTGACTTCACTATAGTTTTAAAAAGAGAGCACCGATTCTCCATTCATGGTACTCTGTTACAGAACAGGCAGAGGACCATTCAGAATGAAGAACAACTGAATGGTTATTTTCTAGTACTGTGGAAGCTTTTTTCCAGTTGGATTTATTGGCCTGAATGGAACAGTGAAGACTTAAAATATGGATATTCAGAAGGCATAGAGCTGAAATTCTGTTGTTTCTACAAGTACTGGTATTGTGTACTGTTAACACCTGTTCAAATGATTCCATTCACCCAAGTCTCTGGCAAGTTACATATAAATACAAATCAAATACAGGCTTCACCACAACTTGGGCAGCTAGTGTTCCCAGTCTCCTGACTTTTTATGTAATAGTCTCTGATCACAAGAGCACCCTCCACTTTCAACTTGGCTCTTGCTGCTTCAAACCTTCAGATTCCAAAGCTTCCATTCAGTTGCCAGCACTACTGTGCATTTTACAGTGATACTGATTGCAAAGGAAAGGAAGGAGGCATGTCAGAGCAGGAAGAGTAGGAGGAAGTGGGGATGGAACTGGTTGACTTTATGAAGAATAAAGCCCTTGGACCCCACTAAGCCATCTCATAGGGTCATCAGGAATCTGCCCGATTTGCCTGCAATACACTCTAATGGAGATTTTCAACCGATCAATGGCTAAGCGCTGAAGTCTCTGAAGATTGAAGAACTGAAGTGTGGTTCCTTTTTGCAATAGAGATTCAGAGACTATGCAGGAAACTTACAAGCATATGAGCTTTAACAACAGTGGCAGGAAAAGAAACCCACAGAGGAGGTTGGTAGTGTTCCTAAGAGGCAGTAGACTCCAGGATGCAGCCAGTATTTAAGCCCAGAATGAACTTATCACACAAATCTGATCCAGTTTTATGATTTGGTTACAGAAGTAAACTTGATAGGGGATTACTAGTAAATGTTGTTTCCTTGCACTTTAAGCAAGGCCTTTATAGGTTCATAGGTTCATACTAGGCTATCTGCCCTAGGGCATTTATAAGCCTAGCCAGAGTGTGTTTGGCTTTCCCCACCCATTTTAAATTAATTTTGCTATGCCCTTTTTCGAGGTTAGTATACAGTGCCTCTGTCTAACAGTGACACACAAGTGATTCCTGGGGTAAACCTACGATCTCCCATCCCCTCATCAAGATTCCTCTTGAAGAGAGTCAATGAGGGACTCTGCCTAACCTAGACTGGGATTTTATTCCAGAGTGAAGGGAGCCCTTGGGTTATGAATCTGTCCCTCCAGCATGTCCTATTTATTTCAGTGTTGAGGTTCAAGTCTCTCGAGCGCGTAGCTCGATGGGATTTGGATTTTCTGAGGTGCAGCATGTCCATTAATTCCGGGTTGGACATGGCTTTATACGTCAGGCACAGATCGCCTCTGAGCAGGCGGTATGCCACTGAGTAGAGCTGGAGTTTCTTTAACCGGGCAGCATATGGCATCTGTTTGAGCCCTTTGATCCTCTTGGTGAGGTACTTTTGGGGTCTTTCCAGTTGCTGCAGGTGTCTGGTAAGGTACATCCCAAAAGGGGCTTTGTACTCAAGTATGGGCCTGATGAGGGATGAGTAAAGAGGCACGATGACCTCCCCTGATCTAGATGTGAATCCCTTCATGATTAGGTGGGCTATATAAAATGTTTTTCTAACCACTTTGGCCACGTGGTTGTCAAATGAGAGATTGCTATCAACTTGGGTCCCCAGGTCCCTAATTACTTCTTCTGTACTTAATGGATTACCACCTATGTGGTAATTTGTGGGCACTTTGTTTTTGCCAAAGGGGATGACTATACACTATTTGGCGTTTAGCTTGAGGCCGTGGCTCTGGCACCAGTTGTCTGTTTCTATGAGGCCCTTTTGGAGGATACTTGTGTCGGCTGGAGAGTCGATTATGGCACCCAGTTTGCAGTAATCTGTGAACTTGGTCAGCCACAGTCCTTCCGTGTTGGCCTGTACATCCGAGAAATATATACCGAACAAGAGAGGTCCCAGGACTGAGCCTTGTGGGACGCCACTTGTAACTGGTTTGGAGTCTGACATGGCTCCAGCAATTCTAACCATGTGGGTTCTGTCCTTGAGCCAGTTTGCAACCCATCTAGTGACATAGGGGTTTATATTTAAGGTGGTGAGCTTATCTATAATGCCCGAGTGGGGTATTGTATCGAAGGCTTTTGCGAGGTCCAGGTAGGCTTTGTGGACCACCTTCCCCTCGTCAATGGTCTTGGTGACTGTTTCAAAGAAATCGACCAGGTTTAAGAGGCAGGATCTGCCCTTAAAAAAGCCGAACTGGGTAGGATCCAGTGTCTGTAGGTCCCCAATATCTTTATTTATGAGGTCCATGATGATCCTTTCCATAGCCTTGCAGACCAAGCTAGTCAGGCTTATGGGGCGATAGTTTCCAGAATCCGTTGAGGCACCACCTTTGTGGAGAGGGACCACTGTTGCTGTACGCCACTGTTAAGGTACATATCCTGTAGTAAGGCTGAGATTGAACAGCAGTTTTATGTTTGGGTTTAGCTCTTCTTGGAGTTCATGTAGGACGCAGCCTGGGACACCGTCTGGTCCCATTGATGCTGTGTTTTTTGCTTTGGAGAGGGCAGCTCTTACCTGATCATCTGAGATGTCAGGGGGGCAGCACTCTGCTGGGATAGGTATTTGCCCTTTTGGTGGGGAGAAGTTTGCGCTGAACCTGTCAGCTAGGATGTTGGCAATGTCTGTGGGTTTGGTGCATTTTTTGTCATTTTGGACTAATTCTGAGCATATCTGGGAATTCCCACCCAGGTTCCTAACATAACTAAAGAAAGCCTTGTGATTATCCTTAGTGTCCTGTGCAATTTTTCTCTCAAAGCTGGCCTTAGACGATTTTATGAGTGCCCGTAGTTTTTTGCTAATACTGATCAGAGATGCCTTCCCTTTTTGGGATTTTGCTCTCTCATGTAGTAGCTTCCTCCTTCTATTGTATAGTTTGTTTATGGCTGGGGTCCACCAGACAGGACGTATGCCTTTGGAGGATTGGGTCTTGGTTTTGTTTGAGATTGCATGATCTTTGACTGTCCTACAGAAGCAGTTACAAGAAAAAAACTCGAAAAGGTTGGGGCAGAACCTGGACTGAGGAGTTATATTGTTGCACAGTGAAATAATAGGATGTTCATCATGTTTCACTGTTGCAGTCATTACAATTGGGTTATTCTGCTGGCAAGCTACCCGCAGTCGGCCTGAGTTCCAAAGTCTAGGTCCGGCGTCAGTTGCTGTCGCCTCCTCCCTGACGTCAGTACGCCAGGGCTATAAAAGATGCAGCTGGCGCCATTTTCTTTAGTCTTTCTTGCCGCACAGTGCCCGAAGCAAAAGCAGTTCGCAAGTGCCGGTCGGCCGACTCCTGAGATTTTCAAATTCGAATTTCAGATCCAAAGTCTTCATTAAAGCTAAGTACCCCATTGGGGAAACTTTTTTCTTGCTCCAGACAGATGTCAGAAAAAGTTAATAATTGTATTTCTTGTGGGAAGCAAATACCTCATAAGGATTTTCATTCTTACTGTATTCCTTGCCTAGTCCCTGACCACGACATTGCTAGTTTTCGGTTTTGTGCTAGATTTAACCAACACACTATTAAGCATCGGTACGATTTTGCATTTCATTACTTTGGCTGAAGATTCAATTATATAATGGCGTCGGAACAGCCGACTACCGGCGTTTATAAAAAGCGCAAAGAAAAAGAAAAGGAAAGGTATCCGAGGTCCAAAACCGACGACAAGGCTTCCGCTAGGCCTGTCGCCGGTTCTCAGTGAGGTGCTTTCGCAGCCCCTGACGCCCGCTACCTCAGAGCCACAGGCCGCTTCCGACTCCCACGTGGAGCCAGCTAGCCTGCTGGAAACTCAAGGTATTGGACACTCGGAAACTATTTCCTCAGATGGGTCCAGAGCCGCTGAGCAGGCATCAGCTTCTGAGGGTGTTTTCAGGCCTACACAGTTGTATGTAAAGCCAACTTCAGCTTCAAAGGCAAAGACTAAAGCAGCTCTAAGGACAAAGAAACAAGTACAGCATTCCCCTGGACAGGCCTCCATGCCTAAAAAACAGATGCTTCAAATGGCTGAAGACCTAATTACTTTGATCATGGGTTCCCATCCCCCTCCTGATAAGAGGCCTAGGCAAGAGATAGAATATGAATCTTCAGATCAGGTTTCCATTTCCTCTGATTCCTCTTCTGAACACGAATATTCCCTTCCTCCCTATGAGGAGTCTGATGCTGAAGAATCTATCCCTTCAGCCTCTCCTCCTGAGGATTATTCTTTTGGGGAGACCCTGCATACTATGAGGGAGCATTTCCATTGGGAGAGCCAAGATTACTCAGAATCCAAGAAAAGGCTCAGAGACTTCCTTTTATTACCCCAGCACAGGGGCCCCTTGCTATTCTTCCTGTTTTAGACATTGTAGATGATGTTTTTACAGAGTCCGGTCTATCTCCTGACTCTTTACCACCAGCTCCTGTTAAGCCAGACAGATACTACAGGGTTCCGGATTCACATAAATTTCTTTACAAAAACCCTGCTTCTGACCCAGAAACTATTTCTCAGGGTCCCAAGGGGGGGTCAAGGCATCCACTGCAAAAAACCCTATCCCCTCTGATAGGGATTCAAGGGCCCTGGACAGATGGGGGAAAAAGATTTATACTTCTGCTACCTTGGTTGTAAGAGCTTTAAATTGTCAGTTTCATATGCTTAAATATCAGCAATATCTTATGTCACTGCTTAAACAAAAAATGTTGACAAACTCAGAATGTGCAGAAAACAAAGAAATGCAGGATTTGTTGCATGCAGCTGAACAAGTGGGAAAGCATACTTTGCAATGTGGTTTTGATTCTCTAGAGGTCTCCTGCAGGGCCGCAGTCACAGGTTCTGTCATTAGGAGGCATGCTTGGTTAAAAGAACAGTCTGCCTGATCATGTTAAAGCAAAACTATTAGATTCTCCATTACAATATGATACCTTGTTTGATGTTAAAGCAGAAGAGGTGTTGAAGAAAATGGAGGACAAAGCTAAATCTATGCAAACAGTGAAGGATTTCTTACAGGTACAGCCTCCCAGATTTAGCAGGAACTGGCCTACAAAGAATTGGTCCTTTCCAGTGTCAGACAGGCCACAAAGAGGCAGATACAGACCCCTAGAGGCAGATCACAGCCCCAAGGCTCATACAGGCCTAAACAATGGGGTGCTTCTACCTCCAAAAGTGGAGAGGAAAAATCACAGCCATACAGGAAACAGTCTCAATAACTTTCCCCTGCCAACACCAAACACTTATCTTCTGGCAGCTCCTTTGGGAGGAAAACTAGCACTTTTTTCACAAAATTGGCACATGATCACCCAGAACAAATGGGTCTTAAATATCATATCTCAAGGCTACAGGTTCCACTTTCACACTCTGCCAAGGCCAAATGGTATGCCAGACCTGCCCACACAATCAATGGGCAGAGGCACAAAAACAAGTTTCATCCCTCATGGACATGAGAGCCATTCAACAAGTACCACAGCAAGAGCAGGGACTAGACTTTTACTCAGGGCTATTCTTGACAAAGCCTGGAGACCAATACTGGACCAGTCTGTCCTAAACACTTTCCTGGATATTCCAAAATTCAAAATGTTAACTCTGCAGCAGCTTCTGCCCATGCTGGGCAAGAAGGCTTGGCTTGTGACTTTAGACCTACAAGAGGCATACCTGCATGTCCCAATCAGACAATCATGCAGAATATACCTCAGATTTATAGCTGGCTCAATGCACTACCAATTCTCTGCACTGCCGTTTGGCTTATCTACTGCACCCAGGGTCTTCACAAAATGCTTGTCACCAATGATTGCATGTTGCAGACAAAGAGGAATACAAATATATCCTTACTTGGATGACTGCCTTATTCAAGCAGAGAACAAGGACACTCTACTACAGCATCTGGCATTTGTAAAAAGGTTACTAACAGGTCTAGGGTACACAATAAATGAAAAGAAATAAAAACTCGTACCCTCTCAAGAGATAATATTCCTGGGTGCAAGCTTAAATACAACTGCCCAGATGGCTTATCTCACGCCAGACAAACACAGACAACTGATGTTGGCAACAAAGACCCAGTTATCTGCAAGAAAATTTCTGCAGGCTTTGGGCTTCATGGCATCCTGCATTCTACTAATTCCATATGCAAGACTATATATGAGGAAACTTCAATGGTATCTAAAAAGTGTTTGGACTCAACATTGCAACAGTCTGGAAACAATAATTACCCTCATTCTCTGCCTGCAACAGGAGTTTCAATGGTGGGCAAAAGCCTGTCACCTCAACACGGACAGCCATTCACCTTACCCACAGCCAGGCAGACATTGACAACAGATGCATCAGATTATGCCAGGCAGACATTGACAACAGATGCATCAGATTATGCCTGGGGGGCCATATGGCAGGAAGATGTATTCAGGGCTCATGGTCCACAAGTCAAATGCATCTACATATCAGTCAAAAAGAGATGCTAGCTGTACAGAATGCCCTGACAGCCTTTAAGGATCTACTTCATCTGGGACAACTACTGATAAAGACTGACAATACTACAGTCATGTGGTACATAAACAAGCAGGGGGGTACACATTCCTACCCCCTCTGCAGACTAGCCATGAACTTGTGGGACACAGCATTGACTTACCAAGTACATCTGCAAGCACAATTCCTGCCAGGAAGGATAAATACTCTGGCAGACGAACTAAGCAGAAACCTAATGGATCCCCACGAGTGGAAATTGGATCCACAAGTCTTCAGCATGATAACAAAGAACTGGGGATGCCCGGACATAGACCTATTTGACTCCTCTCACAATTGCCAACTACAGAGATTCTGCACAAGGACTTCTCACAAGCAAGCATGGAAAGTGGATGCTATATCTTTCAGGTGGAAAACCCTAACAGTATATGCCTTTACTCCTCTGCCTCTCCTCCCCAAGGTACTCCTCAAGGTCAGACAAGAGAAGCCAAAAATTATACTGATTGCCCCAGACTGGCCCCGCCAGCACTGGTACCCAATCCTAAAGAGCTTGTCTCAATTTCCAGCTTGGACATTACCTCATATTCCTCACTTGTTGACCCAACAAGACAGTCAAATACTACACAGCCAACTCAGGAGCTTAAACCTGGCAGCATGGCTGATAATGTAGCCGTTCAAGACACACCTCTCTCTAAAGCAGTGATGGATGATATTTTGGAGGCCAGGAGGCCTAGCACCAGAAAATCTTATGCAGAAAAATGGAAGAGATTCTGTGCTTGGAACCAGGCACAAGGTATTGACATGATTGTTCCAAATATTCCTCAGATTTTGCAATACTTAACTGAGATGCTGGATAAAGGCCTTTCCTTTTCATCAATTAAAATTCATGCCTCTGCCATTTCAGCTCATTACAATACAGAACCACCTATTTTTTCGCATCCATTACTAAGGCAGTACCTCAGAGGGGCCAAAAACATAAGACCTCCAAGGAGAGCCCCAATACCTGCATGGGACCTCAACTATGTCTTGGAAAAACTCACACTGCCTCCGTTTGAGCCAGCCTCTGCAGCTGATATAAAATTCTTATCCTGGAAAACAGCTCTGCTCCTAGCAATAACCTCCGCTAGATGAGTCTGAGTTACAGGCACTCATGGCTGTGAAACCTTTTATCATTTTCCATCATGACAGGGTTTCTCCGAGGACAAACCCTACATTTATGCCTAAGGTAGTGTGCAGTGTGGCTCTTAACCAAACAATTCATTTGCCTACCTTTTACCCAAACCCACAGAATAAGGGTGAGAGACTTCTACATTCTTTGGACATTCACAGGCAGCTGCGCTTCTACTTTGACAGAACCAAAGCTTTCAGAAAGACTGAACAACTTCTAGTGGCATATGCTGCAGGATCACAAGGAAAGGCTATCTCAAAGCAGACTATTTCAAAGTGGATAGGATACTGCATTCGTTTCTGTTATTCTCAGCATGGCAAATTAATGCCTAAGGGTATTAGGCCACATTCTACCAGGTCAGCAGCCACTTCAGCAGCCTTCCTCAGAGGGGTACCAACCAAAGACATCTTAGAGGCTGCAACTTGGAGTTCAGTGCATACTTTTACAAAGCACTATCATTTGCCTCTCTACTCTAAATCCAGGGCAGGCTTTGCTACTGCAGTTCTGCAGGGCCTGATAGCCTCTCCTAATCCTATTTAGCACCAGCCTCCCAACCCAATTGTAATGACTGCAACAGTGAAACACGATGAACATAGTACAGTTGTGTACCTACCATAAATGTAGATGTTCGAGTGTATTCACTGTTGCCGTCCAGGTTACCCTCCCACAATCCCTCTTTTCCTTGCTGGGACTTATCTGTACTTCTCTATTCTATACAACCTATGTGGTGTATTTGCTTGTAGATGAAGGAAAAGTTGTTTTTTCTGTATGCATGCTTATTGGCATAATTTAGCCTACCATTTTAGGGGCACCTGACATCTGGGGCAAGAAAAACTAAAGAAAATGGTGTCGGCTGCATCTTTTATACTCCTGGCGCACTGACGTCAGGGAGGAGGTGACAGCAACTGACGCCGGACCTAGACTTTGGAACTCGGGCCGACTGCGGGTAGCCTGCCAGCAGGATAACCCAATTGTAATGACTGCAACAGTGAATACACTCGAACATCTACATTTGTGGTAGGTACACAACTGTACTATATAGAGTGTTGTGTTTAGAGGGACATTATTGCCAGTAAGGAAGGCGACTTGTGAAATATTGCTGTGGTTATCTATCGGTCCAGTACACTTGGCTGTGTTGATTTTAACACATATCTGAAGAAACGGTATGAGCCTCTTCACTGATTGCATAAAGAGGGGAGCAGCAATAGAGGATGGGAAAGATTTTAAGGAACAATTTGAAAAAGATCATTAAATGTACAGAAAGATGGCAGTTGAGGTAAGTCAGACAGATGGAAATTCTGTTGATGGAAATTCTGCTGTTGGGCCACATTAGCCTTGGGATGAGGTATCCACAGAAGAGGGTGATAAAAGTGATAAGGAATCAGGAAAGTGATATGGGTTTGTTGACTGCACATGAAGCGAGTCATCAGGAGCAGTGCAAGAAGGAAGGGCAAACAGCCTGTTGAATTCTGAATTGTATCCAGAGTGGGGGGACTTGACTACAGATGTGAAGAGGTTATGTTTCCACCCTACAGGGACCTGGTTAACCATGCATTCAATTATGTTTGATGGGACATAGTGCTGAGGGAACTGGAAAGAGACCAGTTCTCAGGTTAACGATGCACTGAATCCTGTTTGAAGGAATGTAGTGCTGATGCGACTGGAAAGAGACCAGTTCCCTCAGCAGCTATGATTGGAAACTGGAAAAAGCTTGCAGCTTTTCTCGTTTCAGACTAGTAGAGAAGGTGACATGAAATTAGTGTACAATATCATTTCAGAGCGATATGAAAAGGAACTCTTACAGATTTGTAGGTATTATAAGGCCACTGAGTCTTCTGACCATTCACTCCTTAGTAGGGTTGCCACCTTTTCAGCGGGCCAAAGTGGGACATGGGGGTCTGGTCAATATGACAGTGGCCATACACTCTACCATGAGGTCACCACAGGAGCGGTGAAGGAGATGCTGCTATGGGTACGATGGATGGCTGCTGGAGTGGTTAGCTAGCTGACTAGTTGACTGCTGGAGTGGCTGGTTGGCTGGCTGCTGGAGTGGCTAGCTGACTGGCTGGCTGGCTGCTGGAGTGGCTAGCTGGTTGGTGGGAGTAGCAGCTGGATGGATGAATGACTGGATGGATGGCTGGCTGGCTGGATGGATGGCTGGCTGGCTGGCTGGATGAATGGATAGATGGATGGATGGCTGAATGGATGGCTGAATGGATGGATGGCTGAATGGATGGCTGGCTGGCTGGCTGGCTGGCTGGCTGGCGGAATGTATGGATGGCTGGGCTGGCTGCATGAATGGATGGCTGGCTGGTTGAATGAAGGGATGCATGGCTGACTGGCTGGCTGCCTGAAGGGATGCATGGCTGACTGTCTGGCTGCATGAAGGGATGCACGGCTGACTGGCTCGCTGCATGAATGGATGGCTGGCTGGTTGGAAGAGTGGCTGGCTGGCTGGCTGGATGAATGGATGGATGGATGGCTGACTGGTTGGCTACATGAATGGATGGCTGGTTGGAAGAATGGCTGGCTGGATGAATGGATGGATGGATGGCTGGCTGGCTGGTTGGAAGAATGGGATGGCTGGATGAATGGCTGATTGGCTGGCTCGTTAGAAAAAAAAAATCTCTTTTTTTTTTTTTTTTTTTTTTTTTTTTTTTAAGCGGCTGTAGAAGCACTTAAAACAATGTGCTCCTACAGCCACGATCTTTGCAGGGCTCTTCCTGCCCCAATCCCCACCCCTTTCATGAATTGCAGCCAATTGCTGCACGAATTACAGCACCCGGACCTAACAGGCAGCAGCTTTGCCTGCCTGCAGGTTGGTGACGTAACTGAATTGCCTTGGAAATGCCGGAATTAATTGTGGCTTTTCCATGGCAATTCAGTGTGATTGAAAAGCAGAACTTTTCAAGTCCCACTACTTTCCACAGTGGGCAACGGGATGAGGCAGCTTAACCCGTGAGTGTCCCGCTGACAACGGGACGGGTGGCAACCTTACCCCTTAGCAGTACCCTCCCACAGATTGCACCTCCTTTCTCCAGGAGGGTAACACCAGTCAGTCCCAGAGTAAATTTGTGTATATCCATCCAGTCATCTAGTTTGTTTAAAGGAAGATAGTGAATCACACTACTTAATACACAAGAAGTTTATTCCAGAGGTTTAGGAGGTACTGAGTTATAAACCTGTCCCTCCTGCATGTTTTATTAATCTATTTGTGAAGGTTTAGATACCTGGTTCTAATATTGTGTGGATATTGGACTTGTGAAGAAACAAGAAATCTAGGACAAATGGGTCTCCAATGGCATGGTAAGTAAGACAGTCTGTAAGACACTAAAGAAACGGATTCAGGTTCCAGACTCTCTTGGTAGCTCAGGGACTTTAGACCTGTAATCTTTTTGGTTAGGAGCCTTTGGGGTCTTTCTATTGCCTTGCAATGTTTAATGAGATACTCCCCAAGGGGGTGTTTATTTGATAATTGGCCTGATCAATGCATAGTGTAAGGGAGTGATTATTTGGATCTTGATATTCCTTTGGCAATTAACTTGGTTAAATAAAATGATTTCCTGGCAACCATTGTCATGTGATCAAATGAGATAAAGCTGTCAATCCAAGCAGCTGAGTTCCTGACTACATTTGCAATGTGTAGTGGTTTGCTGTCTGTACAGTATGATGAGGGAAGGGACTGTCCATAAGTGAGGATAAACTGCACTTTATAGCATTTAGTATGAACTCATTGTAGTGCATCAAGAGATTACTTGGGAGAGTTCATTCTGGAGGGTATGGGGCTGCATATACTATATTTTAACAACCCCCAGTTTCTAGTTATCTATAGACTTGCTGGCTGTGTGGAGATCTAAGAAGTAAATACCAGAAAGGAGAAGTCCCAGCACTAAGCCCCGAGAGAGACTGCTGGCCACTTTCAGAGTTTTGATGAGGTATCTGCAGCTTGCTGTGTGTGGGTTCTGTCTTTCAGCCAGTTTATCCCATGAACATACGAGTTGATTTTTAAAGCATTTAGCTTTTATATGCACACAACATGGGGAGTGGCACACAACATGGGGAGTGAAGTCAGAATACACCACTTGCACTGCATAACCACATCTGCAATTCTGAGTTCCTTATTTTCTTTGCTAATGGCTGTAGACACAAAGCAAGTAACAAAAGGGAAAAGGAGACATCCCTGTCTTGTTCCTTTGTTCAAACACAGCTTGCCGAAGAGGAATCCTCTAATACTTGCTTCTGAGACTTCATAAATCTTCCTAAACCCTATTCATTCAGGAAACTCCAATACTGCCATTGCCCTGCTAATAAAATCCCAACTGACTATCAAATGCTTTCTCTGCATCAAAACCCAGTGACACTATTGGCATATTTGTTCTGTTAATGCTGTCTGTTTGCCTCCTATCTCCAAAACCACAGTGATCTATATATTTCAAATTTCTCAACACCTTTACCACTCACATAGCTAGTATAGACATAAACATTTTGTAATCCTAGTTTAAAATTGAAATGGGTGGACATGAAACTGGGTCTGAAGTGTCTTTACCCTCTGTGAGTAATACAGCCACTACAGGTTTATTCTAAGATGTTGGTAGGTTTCATCTTTTAAAATGTTTTTAATCAAAGTCTTACAGATCTTTTTCCTCCTTTGAACTTCCAAACTTCTACTGGAATATCATCTCTTCCTGGAGTCTTCCTTGCTGATTGGCTGTATAGGATTGTTCTGATTTAATCTCTTCCTTTCTTAGCTATTAGTTGTTGAATCTCATCTTCCTCCTCTAACTTTGGCATAATTAAGTCTTCAATAAGTATTTCCATTTGTGCCTTTTCTTGGTTTCCTCAGTCTTCTGCTTCATACAGATTTTCATAAAACTTTCAAATTACCTAATACCTCTGTAGGATCTCAGTTTTCGTGTTTCGAACTTTGTTTGGCAACAACCATTTCTACTTTGCCTGTCATTGTGATAACATTTTTTGTGCTTTGCAGTTATCAAAAAATAGCTTGCTTAGCAGCAGCTTTTGTAATCTCATGCATATTATGGAAATACCCACTTTTTCCCTTTAGCATATTGCATTTGCTCTTTTTCTTGTTCATATTAACTTTTCTCCTTGTTTCTTTTTCTTATTCCTGCCATGTTCAAAACCCCATTTTCATTTTATCCCACTAGCTATCCCTTCTGAAGAAATTTCTAGCTTCTCCAATAACTGTCATATCATTTCAATTACCCATTCTTTAAGTTCCTCTTTCTCTAAGTGGGAAAGTACCATTGTATCATGTTTACTTCATTGCTCTGCATCTTTATAGGTTCTTAGCTGATTACCATGCTAACAACACCAGGGGGGAATCTTTTTAAGTCTAGCTATGTTTCCCAAATGTGTCTGATAAGTTTTGATACCCTTGGTTTACTTTGAGGTATATGTAGTCTTTGGTATAGGTGGTCAAGCATTTACAGGCTACCTTTTTCATTGTTTTTATTGCTACAGGGTCTGAAATAGTGGATGTGTATTAGTTTTTAGTGAAATGCATATGTTCTTGTGAGATATAATTTCTATACACTCTTGCACAGTTCTCTTTGGGAAGGTGTCATTTCTGCCGAAGTTCCTACTACTGAATTCACATCTTCCGTACCAAGTATTCTTTTATACGTTTTCAGAAATATACTCTCTTTTGTTATACTTTCCTTCTTCTTCCCCCAATACATCCTCACTGTTGTAAATAAGGTTCTTAATCCCTATACATAAATATTCCCTGTCAAAAGCTGATATTTCTCCAGATTCTCTTAAACTCAATAATAGCAAACAGTGTGTTTATTTGCCTGTGAATAAACTTGACAGCATGAAGTCTCCAATTTTAATGTTAATATAGTTCTAATTTAGCTATTTTTTGCAGGCATATGGGAGTGTAATGCACTGTGTTAGACTACAAGAGTCTGTCTGGTACTTTGTGCATATGCCAAAGGCTAACAGCTGCTGCTGTAGTGCAGGATTTATTCCCTCTGCCTTCATTTGTCTAATGGGCGACTCTGACAAAGTCACTTCATTAGCCATTGTTCCTCAGCTGTGGCTGAAAAGGGACCCTTGCAGTGGGCTGTGCCAGACTGTTAGCAAGTGGGCTGCACATTTGTCTTTTGAATTTCTGCACCATTCAAATACATGCTAATTAATTCTTCACTATATGCAATTTGACTAAGAGTCTTAGCATCTGTCTTGTAGTTTGAGTTGCCAGATGCACTTTCATGAAATCTAAGTTTCAGTGGAAGTGAAAGTTTCTGTTACTTTTACTATGACTATTTTCAATATGAGACTGTTTTTGTTTTGTTTTGTGTATCAAATGGTTGTCAGGGTTTTTAGTATAAAAATGTGACATAGTTTTAAATTAAATCCAAATCTCTGTGATCATTTTAAATGGGAAAAAAGGTAGTTTGCACAATGACAGGTTTGAATGGTGATTCAATAAGATGTTTATGCATTGTGACAGTCATCTTCTCTTTGCAAATCAAGCACTGTAATAATACTTTCTTAGGCTGTGAAATTCCTAAGCCTTGTTAGCCAGCTAAGTATTGTAATAGTCTAATTTCCCTAAGTTTTATGATACTGACAGTGGCTTAATTTACCGTTACAGCAGTAACATCCACAATGTGGCTTTTATTGTCTGGGTTAGGGGTCTGCATGTTTGTCTGACATAGAAAATTCCAGAGAACCATAAAAGGTGAAAAAATGAGAGGATATTAGATTTTACTTACCGGGTATTTCATTTTCCTGTGTTTGCATCAATTGGGTGATTGGTTCAGTTTGTAGAGTAAAAAGTTAGCTTGCAGACCCCACTGGTTGGTATCCCAGGATCTTTCTATATGAAATGTTGAAGCTCAGTGGAGAGTGAGGTGTCTGCGTAGTGTAATTGGTGTGATCAAAACTGTGTATAAGTGTATCATTACACCATAATATGTGTAAGAATCTAGCTATGCTATCTGTTATACTTTGTAGGGGGGAGGCACTCCCTAAAACCCTTTTGCCACAGAGCTGTGTTGGTAAGGTGGGACTGTGGGGGAGCATCCCTCCTTAAAGAATATCACAAAAAGTAGCATAACTAGATACTAGGAATTTCCTTTGTTATTACACGGTCACCCAGAGAGAGTGGTGAACCAGCAACAGGTTTGGTAAACCATATGGATTCACACAATGACTAAAAAGTTGGTCAGTAGACTAACACACCTTATTGGTAGTCATAGTAAGGAAAGTCCATAAAGCCATCTTTATTTTGTCAGACTTAGTTTCCTAGTATGATTTAAAAAAAGTTAAAATTCTTTGCAGTTACTTGAATTGTGTGATATTTTTGCATCTTTGCATCTGTTTTACTGTTGCAGTCATTACATTTGGGTAATCAGCTGGCAGGTTGCCCTCATTCGGCCTGAATAACAAAGTCTTAGGTCCTGCATCGGTTGCTGTCTCTTCTTCCATGATGTCAGGTCATCAGGGGTATAAAACATGCAGCTGACGCCATTTTATCCAGTCTTTCTTGACGCGCGGTGCCCGAAGCAGAAGCAGTTAGCAAGTGCCGGTCGGCCGACTCCTGAAATTTTCGTATTTGACTTTCAAAACCGAAGTCTTCAAACTAAAGCTAAGTACCCCGTTGGGGAAACTTTTTCTTGCTTCTTGCCGATGTCAGTAAAAGTTAATAATTGCATTATTTGTGGGAAGCAAATACCTCATAAGGATTTTCATTTGTACTGTATTTCTTGCCTAGGCCCAGATCACAACATGCCTTGCTGTTGGTTTTGTGCTAGATTTAACCAGTGCACTATTAAGAGTCTGTATATTTTTGCTTCTAAATATTTTGGTACAAGATTTAATTATCCTGAAATGTCGTCAGCAATCCGACTACCAGAGGTTACACAAAACGCAAAGAAAAAAGAGACATCTTTTGTTAACCCATACATCACAAGATGGGTTGCAAACTGGCTGAGTGACAGAACCCATAGGGTCAGAGTTGCTGGCGCCATGTCAGACTCAAAGCCTGTCACAAGTGGTGTCCCACAGGGCTCAGTCCTGGGCCCACTCTTGTTTGGCATCTACTTTTCCGAAGTACAAGCAAACACAGGAGGGTTATGGCTGACAAAGTTTGCAGATGACTGCAAACTGGGCGCCATAGTAGAAAACACATCTGACACAGATATCCTTCAGAAGGGTCTCACAGAAACGGATAACTGGTGCCAGAGCCATGGCCTAAAGTTAAATGCCAAAAAATGCATAGTCATACCCTTCGGGAAAAACAAGGTTACCCCTAGCTACCAAATAGGTGGCAATCCACTGAGCACGGAAGAAGTTATCAGGGACCTGGGGACCCAGGTTGATAGTAGTCTGTCATTCGACACCCATGTAGCTAAAGTAGTTAGGAAGACCTTCTACATTGCCCACCTTATCATGAAGGGATTCTCATCTAGATCAAGGGAGGTTATAGTCTCCCTTTACTCATCACTCATCAGACCAATGATTGAGTACAATGCCCCATTCGAATGTATCTGACCCGACACTTGCAGCAGCTGGAGAGGCCACAAAAGTTCCTCACCAAAAGGATAAAGGGTCTCAAAAATCTATCCTATGCTGCCCGACTGAAAGAACTCCAGCTCTATTCAGTCGCCACCGCTTGCTCAGAGGTGACCTTTGCCTAACATACAAGGCCATGTCAAACCCAGATTTGATGAATATGCTTCACCTCAAAAATCTAGATCCATCAGAGCCACAAGGGCGGAGACTTAAACCTCGACACGGCTATTAATAGGACGTGCTGGAGGGATAGATTCATCACCCAAAGACTCCCTATGCTGTGGAACAAAATCCCGGTACATGTGAGGCAGAGCACCTCGCTGGCCTTGTTCAAGAGAAATCTTGACCAATGGATGGGAGATCGCAGATATACCCCAGGGATTACCTCAGTGTCACTGCTCGACAGAGGCACAGCAAAATAATGGGTATAGTTCCCCATACTAAAGGGGTGGCGTAAGCCACAAAACGATGGGCTAGGCTTGTAAATGCCCTCGGGCAGATAGCCTAGTATGAACCTATGAACTGTCGAGGTCCAAAACCGACAATGTAGCTTCTCCTAAGCCAGTCGCCGGTTCACCGGTACTCAGTGAGGCGCTTTCGTAGCCCCTGATACCTGCTACTTTTAAGTCGCAGGCCTCTACTGAGACCATTCAGAGTCTGGTATGCTACGAGATTTTGACTCAATAGAAATAGTAATAGAAATTTCACATGATTCTGGTCCACAATTTACCTAGTAGTCAGATTATAACCCTCAACATTTAATAATTAAGACAAACAATAATATGTTTTTTGAAAATATATAATAATTACATGCATATTATTGGCTTTTTGCCCCTTATTATTATATAAATATTAATTATTTGGGGTTATAGTTGAAATTAGTCTCATCAAGAATTACATTTTGAGTGGTTATAATATTTTCACAATACTTGTGTAATTATTGTAGGCCTTATAAAACATGTATAATGAACATATGCCAATAATACATGCTTTACAATATAATTATAACATATTTGTAAGTAGTAAGCAATAATAAGCATGTTAATGTGGTAAATCAATATGTCTAATTATGTTCAAGAAATGATTTTCATTTATATTCCAACAGTATAATACAATGCATAAGCCCTCTGTATAGAGAAATCAGAATGGACAATACCACTTTAAGGTGTGGGTATAAAACATGAACCAGGATGCATTATGGTTTTTTGAAATTCAAGCTTTTGGTTAAGTCACATTGAAAAAGGCTTTAACAGCCGAAACCGGTTTGTGCAATAACAGTAGGTTGATTTTGGCAACCTCAAATAAATGTAATTTTATCCTGCTGCCACTGAGTGCTGGTCTCTTTTTGGATTGTCTATTCTTGGTTTGGACCGTGCACCAGCAGTCCTACGTGCGTGCCTTGAGGTGTTGGCTTACTAAAAGTCAGACAGGAAAAAACAAAAATGATCCTAGTTGCTCTGGACTGGCCTCGCCAGCACTGGTACCCACTTCTAAGGAATATGTCTCCGCTTCCTCCATGGTACTTGCCTCAAATACCTCATCTGCTGTCTCAGCAGAACTGTCAAATTCTGCACACTCTGCTCCAAACTCTGAATCTTGCAGCATGGCTGATCAACTAATTATTCAAACAACACCACTCAGTAAATCTGTGATGGTTGTCATTTTGGAAGCTAGAAGGCCTAGTACTAGAAAATCTTATGCTGATAAATGGAAGAGATTCTGCTTGGAACCAAGCACAAGGAACAGACACAGCAAAGCCCAATATTCCTCAGATTTTACAATATTTGACTGAGATGCTTAACAAGGGCCTATCTTTTTCTTCAATAAAAATCCATGCCTCTGCCATCTTGGCTCATTACAACACAGAGCCTTCCCTCTTTTCTCATCCTCTGCTTAAACAGCATCTTAGAGGGGACAAAAATTTAAGGCCTCCCAGAAGATCACCAACTCCTGCATGGGACCTCAATTTTGGGACCTCAATTTTGTGCTGGAAAAACTCACCCTGCCTCCTTCTGAACCAGCAGCTACTGCGGATATGCAATTTCTACCTTGGAAAACAGCTTTTCTCTTGGCAGTCACTTCAGCAAGAAGGGTGTCAGAACTGCAGGCTCTCATGGCAGTGGAGCCTTTTATTATATTTTACCCAGACAGGGTGTCCCTCAGGACCAATCCTTCTTTTATGCATAAGGTTGAAAACCTGAAAACAAGCAAACAAACTGGCACAACAAGAGGTCCTGGTCAAAGCAAAGCCCAAAGCACAGAGTAATATTCCTTAACGCAAATTTATTGTGGAAAGACAACAAGCTTTTCTCAGAGGGTTCCAACCAAAGACATTCTAGAAGCTGCTACTTGGAGCACTGTTCATACCTTCACAAAATATTATCATTTGCCTCTCTTCTCCAAATCCAGGGCAGGCTTTGCCACTGCAGTTCTGCGGGGCCTTATAGCCGCTCCTAATGCTGTTTAGCTCCATCCTCCCATCCACAGATTTGAGATTCTACCCAAATGTAATGACTGCAACAGTGAAACACGAAGAACATAGTACAGTTGTGTACACTGTGGTGTATTTGCTTTTAGTTGAAGGTAAAGTTTGTTTCTAAAAGTGCATTTATATATTTTTACTGCTTTTTATATATATATATATATATATATATATATATATATATATATATATATATTTGTGCTCCCCATTTGGGGGGCACCTGACATCTGGAGCAAGAAAAACTGAATAAAATGGCGTTGGCTGCATGTTTTTATACCCCTGACGACCTGATATCATGGAAGAAGAGACAGCAACCGACGCATGACCCAAGACTTTTCGTTATTTAGGCTGACTGAGGGCAACCTGCCAGCAGATTACCCAAGTGTAATGACTGCAACAGTGAATACACTTTAGCATCTACATTTATCGTAAGTGTACACAACTGTACTTTATTTCAGTTACGTGGGTTTTCCTGATTGTTGGATGGTTGATGTGGAAAAGTGGTTCAGATTTCTCTTCTGCTTGTCATTTTCCATCTGCTTAGAGCCTACATTTTCTGCTTTTACTCTCTGTTGTACTGTAGACTGTAAAACTGTGTGTCAGACCTCTCAAGCTGCCCAGGTTCATGGTAAATGTAATAGTGTACAATGATAATTTGAAGTTTGATAATAAATGCCACGTTTTAAGAGATAAACTTAGATTGGTAGGCCGCACCACAGTACATGATAAGTCTGTTCAGGAGCATAAACTGAGAATTAGAACAAGACTACTGACCATCATGTGTGCGCAGTGAGGAAATCATTCTATATTGTGCAACTTATAAACAAAGGTATGACATCTAGGACCAAGAAGGTCTCTGTTCCTCTGTCTTCACCATTCATCAGACCTATCATTGGGAACAGTGCCATCTTTGTTATGCATGTAACCATGCACATCCAACAACTGGAATGCCCACAGAGGTTCCTCACTAAAAGAATACAGGACACAAGTAACGTGTCCTATGCATACTACCTCAAGCCCATCTTCTCAAATTCTGTCTCCTACAGGCTGTTGAGGGAAGATCTATGCCTGGCGTACAAGGCATCGTCAGACCCCCTAAAGACTTAACTCTTGCCTGTGATATAAACAATACCTGCTGGAGAGATAGGTATGTATCCCAGAGACTACCTCTTCTCTGGAACAGGCTCCCCCGTCCATGTGAAGCAGAATTCCTCTGTAACCCAATTCAAGTGTAACTTGGACAGTTGTATGGGGAATAGGACATTCATCCCTGGCTTGGCACCTATGTCTTTAATGGACATAGGCACCCTGTAAATGGTTCATTCCCCAGGCTTCTCCTTGTAAATGTTTCACCTCCCAACCCCCTGCTTACACTTATCAAGGATACCAGAACTTGTCAGAGATGTGGGGTGCATGGCTAAACTTAAAAAAGATCCTTGTGGTCATTAGCCTTGTAAACATCTCCGAATTACAGAAGAAAGGGGAACCATGTATGGTTAGGCTTAAAAAGACCCTTGTGGTCATTAGCCTTGTAAACATCTCTAAACTATGGAAGAGAGGGAATTATGGATACAAGCTAGGTTCTAATAAGTTGGCAAGTGGTGTGGAATTTAAGGCTGTTGTAGAGATGTAGACATAATGATGTGTAATGATTCGTAATAAACTGTCTTACCAATGGAAGCTAATGCCACGAAGCAGTATTGTACTTTTGTATAGAGAATGTGCATGCATTATGCAATGTGACAGAAAGCTGGCATTTCTTAAATCTTATTGGAAACTGAAAGACTTCAAAAAAAAAAAGGAAATTCACTAGTTTTGATAGTTTTTAAAAATACTAGTGTTTCCTTCAAAATTCATATTATTATACTAGTATTCTATTTTAAAGAATTTCATTTGCTCTCCCTTGTTACTGGGGTGTATGTAATGTACAAATATCGGGTGTCATGAATATTGTTTTAAGGATGCGTTTACCTAAAAACTGATGAATGTAATTGCAAAGTATATTTGTGAATCATCTTAATATGTTTTAACAAATTTAAAACCTCCTATCATGTCACAGGCTGGAACTCAGATCAGTTTGGCAGAACTGTTGCTATCTAATGAGGTCATAACACAGTGGTACAACTTACTACCCTTCAAGAAGTTCCCAAAACACAAAAATGGGGAGCAGCATGAAGAACCCACTTTTGTTTCCACCCCAGAAGTCTCTGTCATCATGGACATGGTAAGAAATTAACCTCTGAATGCACGTAGCAGAAGACTGCAAATCAGATGCCTTTTTGCTTTTGCTAAAATGTTAAGTTATATAGATAATTTTTGCTGTGGTTAGTGTGCACGTGACAATCTGCCACCAAACTTTAAATGCCATCTATTTTCTCAACAACAGTGCTGGAGAGGTGACTATTTCATATATTTGTTCTGCAGTCATCGGTGCTTTTGATCAAAACACCAGTTCTTAAAAGTTGCAGTAACTGTACAAAGATTTTTTTGCAGGAGGCAGTGTCTCCTCCATTGTAATGGGTGTTCTGCCCTCACCATCCTTATTTCTGTGTATATTTCCTGTCGGGTCACTGCAGCTGAGGGTGAGGGTAAAACACTGCCTTGCCACTGGCCATAGTCAGATCTACTCAGTGGCTCATTAGAGTAGCTGTTACTCCCTATACTAAGTGTGTAAAAGATAAGGCTGTGCTTCCAAGCGATTGTTACTTTCTGTCACTGTGTTTTGTTGAAACTCTGCACATTTCACTGGGACATCTTTGGCTGTGGTTGTGTCTCAAACTCTTCACTGTCACCATTGTTATGTCTGCGTGCATAATGTTTACTGGCATATTTGCTTGATAACCTGGAGTTGGTGTCCTTGCCTTAGAAAATCAGAAGGAAAAGCTCTTCTGTCCATCACAGTATGATTATTCTTGGTCCCTCCAACAGGATATGTCCTTTCTAGTTCAGGCAGCCTTCACATTCATAAAATATATAAATTGAAATCAGTCCCAGTTGTTTTGCTGCCACATTATATCATTTAGGAAGGTGTGTGGCGGTAAAGCCTGTTTAACTGGGTTAATAATTAGAAGACTTGATTCTTCTGATCAGGTAGTCAGAAGTATTAACGAGAATTAAAAAGTAAAAGGCAGTGTGTCTGTATGCGGTGCCATTGGTTTCAGGCTAGATCAGAAGCTTGGGTAGTGGACGTCCAGCTGGGGAAGAGGTAGTTGAACAGCAGACACCAGCTCCCAGATCACTTCTGTCATAGGAGGGTATGGTTTTGTAACAGTTGAAGCAACCTTTAGTGAAGATTGAGGGATGATGCTGCGGTATGGGGGGCAAGGAGCAGTCACATGAATTTGAGTACAGTGCGACGTACATAATGTGTTAATACATATATTTCCCAGTGTTAAGACAGTTTAACCTTGTCTAAGTTCTCATGCCCTGCAAAGGAGAGAAATCCTTATCTCCGGTGCATTGTGATGTACCCTTCAGAGCCCTAAATGGAGTTAAATGGAAAAGAGATTGAGGATCAGTGGAGGGCAGCAGCTGGTAGTGCAGGGAACAAAAGCTTTGAGCTGCTGCTTGTACCCAGTGGTAAAGGGCTTGATTCCTTCCATCTTCATTGGTCTACGTCACTCTAAAAAAAAAAAAAAAAAGTTTGTACAGTGAGCTTACCTAATCAACTGATAGGTAAACTAAAGTTAAAATTCATTAAAAAGGAGGTAAAGGACAAATAAATGGAATGGGACTTGGAAAATAAGCATGTGTTCTATATTGTTGATAGTACACAGGAATGAGTTTACCATGCTAATATGCCTAAGACTGTAGCATATTCATTATAAAGATCATTGCTACAGGGCAGTCATAAGATGAGTAGGATAAAGCTACAGAGTAAAATCATTCTACTGGCCAGAGCTAGAAAGCAGCAAGATAGCCCTAATAGTACCCTAGGTTACCCCTGGTACTTACGGCCATGCACAGGAGAAGCTCAGCTGTAAAGGAGAGTGCAACCCATGCTGTCTTCACACAGACACACACACACACACACACACACACATATATATATATATATATATATATATATATATATATATATAGATATAGATATAGATATATATATGTATGTTCATAGGTAGGTACTAGGCTATCGGCCCTGGGGCCTATATAAGCTTAGCCAAAAATGTTCCCTGGATGTTCATCATGCATACAGCTGCAGTCATAACAGATGGGTTCTCCTGCCATCAGGCAGGTCCTCGGTCGGCCGAATTCCAAAGTCTAGGTCCGGCGTCGGTTGTCGTCGCTTCTTCCCTGACGTCAGTGCGACAGGGTTATAAAAGAAACAGCCGACGCCATTTTCTTCAGTCTTTCTTGCCGTGCGGTGCCCGAAGCAGAAGCAGTTCGCAAGTGCCGGTCGGCCAGCTCCTGAAATTACGAAAATTTTGCAACCGAAGTCTTCTTGAAAGCTAAGTACCCCGTTGGGGAAACATTTCTTGCCTCAGACCGATGTTAGACAAAGTTAATAATTGTATTTCATGTGGGAAGCAAATACTGCATAAGGATTTCCATTCCCTCTGCATTCCTTGCTTAGGCCCAGACCACGACGTCTCGGTCTGTTGTTTTTGTGCTACATTCAACAAACGCACCATTAAGCGTCGGGCGGAGTTCGCCCAGCACTATTTTGGCAAAAAATGTAATTATATTATGTCGTCGGATACTCCGACTCCAGTTTTGTCTAAAAAACGCAAAGATAAGGACCGACACATGAGGTCCGCGGCCTCTACCGACACCACGCCAAAGCAGACTACAGGTGGTCCGGTTCTCAGCGAGGCGCCTACGCAGCCCCTGCCTACCGACGACACTTTATTGGCGGTGTCTTCTGTGCCCGAGGTCGCAGGCTCCTCGGCCCACACTCCGACTACAGATACCGAAGCCACTCTTGGTGGTGAATCTCAAAATGTAGACAGGTCTGCCTCCTGTCAAGGTGTCTTCAGACCTTCCTCTTCTTTTTCTATCAAGGCTTTCACTAAGTCTAAAGCAGCCATGCATTCTAAGAGACAAGCTTCACAGGGTCCTTCTCCAGGTCCCATGCCTAAAAAACAGATGCTTAAAATGGCTGAGGATTTGATTACTCTTATCAGGGGTTCTCAACCCCCCCGGACAAAAGGCCCAGAGTGGAGGAAGAATCCCCCTCCTCTGACCAGGCCTCCATTATTTCAGAGCACTCTGATGAACAGGAACATTCTTACTCCCCTTTTGAAGATTCTGATACAGAGGAGTCCATTCCCTCAGTCTCCCCCCCCCCAGAGGATTACTCATTTGGGGAAACCTTGCATACCTTAAGGGAACACTTCCACTGGGAAGGCCAAGAGTACTCAGCTTCCAAGAAAAGGCTTAGCGATTTTCTCTTGCTACCTCAGCACAGGCCTCTGGCTATACCTCCTGTCTTAGACATACTAGATGATGTGTACTCGGAGGCCTGCCTTAACCCGGATTCTTTACCTCCAGCCCCAGTCAAGCCTGACAGGTACTACCGGGTTCCTGACTCACACCAATTTTTATACAAAAGCCATGCGGCTGACCCAGAAACTATCTCACAGGGCCCCGAGGGAATTAAGGCCTCCACTTCTAAAAATCCATTACCTTCTGAGAGAGAGATTCCAGAACCTTAGAAAGGTGGGCAAAAAAGGTATACACCTCGGCCACCTTAACCATGAGGGCATTAAACTGCCAGTTCCATATGCTAAAGTTCCAACAGTTTCTGTTATCACAGTTGAGAAGCAAAATGTCACAACCTGAACAACCAGACTTGAAGGAGTTGCAGGATTTGATGCATAGTGCAGAACAAGTGGGTAAACATACCTTGCAATGTGGTTTTGATGCTCTAGAGGCCTCATGTAGAGCTGCTGTTACAGGATCAGTCATATGTAGACATGCCTGGCTCAAGGAGCAAACCTTACCAGATCATGTCAAAGCTAAATTACTAGATGCCCCTCTACAAAAGGATGTATTATTTGGTGTTAAAGCTGAGGAGGTATTAAAGAAAATGGAGGAAAAGGCTAAATCAATGCAAACAGTGAAAGATTTTCTACAGGTACAACCTCGACGTTTCAGTAGAAATTGGCCTTCCAAAAATTGGTCCTTTCCAGCCACGGACAGACCCCAAAAAGGTAGATACAGGTGCCCGAGGGGCAGAGGGCAATCTCAAGGATCGTTTAGAGGCAGACAATGGCAAGCTCCTACACAAAGAGGTGGTGAGGATAGTTCGCAGCCATTCAGAAAGCAAGCCCAATGACTTTCCCCTTTGCATGCCAAGCAAGGCTCAAATGGCAGCACCCTTAGGCGGAAAACTGGCATTATTTTCAAAAAATTGGCATTTTGTCACAAAAGACAAATGGATCCTGGACATTATAAACAGAGGCTACAGATTCCATTTTCACACCCTTCCAAAAATGAGAGGCATGCCAAACCTGCCACACAATCAAAGGGCAGAGGCACAAAGACAAATTTCAGATCTCATGGACATGAAAGCTATTCAAGAGGTACCTACTCACGAACAAGGTCAAGGTTTTTATTCCAGACTATTCCTGGTACCAAGGAAGGGAAAAGATTGGAGACCTATTTTGGACCTATCCATCCTAAACACATTTTAACATGTACCAAAATTCAAGATGCTCACATTACAGCAGCTTCTTCCCATGCTGGGCAAGGAGTCTTGGCTGGTAACATTAGACCTCAAGGAGGCATACCTGCATGTCCCAATCAGACAAAATTGCAGAAGATACCTCAGATTTCTTGCAGGTTCAACCCATTATCAATTCTCTGCGTTGCCCTTTGGCTTATCTACTGCACCCAGAGTATGCTCGAAATGCCTGGCATCAGTAATTGCCTACTGCAGACTTCAAGGGATACAAATATACCCATATTTGGACGACTGCCTGATCCAAGCGGACAGCAAGCACATACTTCTGAAACGTCTGGCTTTTGTAATAATGTTGTTGAATTCTCTGGGATACACAGTCAACAAAAAGAAATCAAGGCTAATACCCTCTCAGAAAATAATTTTCCTGGGTGCCAACTTAGACACAAACACCCAGATGACCTACCTCACGCCAGAGAAGCAGGGGCAACTAACTCAATACTTCAGAAAACTAGCAAATTTCACCAGGCTGACTGCAAGGAAAATCCTGCAGGCTCTGGGATTCATTGCATCTTGCATCCTACTAATCCCATGTGCAAAGCTGCATATGAGGAAACTTCAATGGTACCTGAAAAACCTATGGTCTCAACACAGCCACAGTTTGGAAACAATAATACCACTAATTCCATGTCTTCAAAAGGAATTTCTGTGGTGGGCTCAAGCATGCCAAACAAACACAGGTCTCCCATTCTGCAAGCCTCAAGCAAATCAAATCATCACAACATACGCCTCGGACTATGCCTGGGGGGCGCACATGACAGATCGGTGCATTCAGGGCAAATGGTCCCAAAAAGAAAAGCACCTTCACATCAATCAAAAGGAAATGCTAGCAGTAATAAATGCTATTATAGCTTTCAAAGACCTTCTGCATCCAGGTCAAATATTGATAAGGACAGACAACACCACAGTAATGTGGTACATAAACAAACAGGGAGGAACCCATTCATACCCCCTATGCAGGCTGGCCATGTCACTTTGGAACATGGCTCTGGAATTACAAATCGAACTTCAAGCACAGTACTTGCCAGGCAAGGAAAACACGCTGGCAGACAACCTAAGCAGAAATATGACAGATCCACTCAAATGGAAGTTGCATCCTCAAGTTTTTACAGAGATAATTCAAGCATGGGGAAGGCCAGACATAGATCTCTTTGCCTCCCACAAAAATCACCAATTGACAAAATTCTGCTCAAGGACTTTTCATCCACAGGCCTGGAGAGTGGACGCTCTCTCTTTCAGTTGGACAACAATGACAGTTTATGCCTTTCCACCTCTTCCTCTGCTGCCCAAAGTTCTATTAAAAACCAGACCAGACAGACCAAAGATGATTCTCATTGCTCCAGACTGGCCAAGACAGCACTGGTACCCACTCCTGAGGAGCCTGACGCATTCCCCTCCATGGACCCTACCTCTAATGCCTCTTCTTCTGACTCAGCACAGCTTCAAAACTCTTCACAGTCAGCTGAAAACACTCAATCTGGCTGCATGGAAGATTCCTTAACATCACAACAGACCCTACTCTCCAAGGAGGTGCAGGATGTCATTTTGGAGGCCAGAAGGCCGTCTACTAGAAAAGCTTACTCCATAAAATGGAAACGGTTTTGTGCCTGGAATGAGAAAAAGGGCCAGAATCCTGGAAAACTGAATTTACCTCAAATATTACAGTATCTAGCGGAGTTGCTAAGCAGTGGACTTTCATTCTCCTCCATCAAAATCCATGCCTCAGCCATTTCTGCAGAATACAACACTGATCCACCTTTATTCTCTCACCCCCTCTTAAGACAGTTCCTCAGAGGGGCTAAGAATATAAAACCCCCAAGGAAACAACCAATACCTGCTTGGGATCTCAATTTCATTCTAGAAAAGCTGACCTTGCCTCCTTTTGAGCCAGCTGCCTCAAGAGATTTGCAATATTTGTCCTGGAAAACAGCTTTCCTTCTGGCTATCACCTCAGCTCGTAGGGTATCAGAACTACAAGCCCTCATGGCTGTGCGGCCTTTTATCATCTTCCATCAGGACAGAGTTTCCTTACGAACCAACCCGTCCTTTATGCCAAAGGTGGTATCCAGGGTAGCTTTGAATCAGGCTATACACTTACCTACCTTTTACCCTAATCCTCAAAACAAAGGGGAGAGACTACTACATTCCTTAGACATCCACAGACAGCTGCATTATTATTTGGACAGAACAAAGCCTTTCAGAAAATCAGAACAGCTCTTTGTGTCCTATGCTATAGGAGCTCAAGGGAAGCCAATTTCCAAACATACAATCTCCAAATGGATAGCCCACTGCATACGCTTTTGCTACTCTTTTCATGGTAAAGCTGTACCTGCAGGCATCAGATCTCACTCCACAAGGGCCACAGCTACCTCTGCAGCTTTCCTCAGAGGAGTTCCTACCAAAGATATTTTGGAAGCAGCCACTTGGAGTTCTGTGCATACCTCTCCAAGCACTACCACCTACCATTATACTCCAAAACTAGAGCAGGCTTTGCCATTGCAGTCTTGCAGGGCATTCTGGCTCCTCCTAGTTCCACCTAGTGCCTACCACCCCTTTCTTAGCTTTGGGATTCTACCCATCTGTTATGACTGCAGCTGTATGCACGATGAACATAGTACAGTTTTGTACCTACCCTAAATGTAGATGTTCGAGTGCTAATACAGCTGCAGTCCAGGTTTCCCTCCCTCCTTCCCCTCTTGGGACAGGCCTATTGGCTAACACCTCCTCATACAACCTGATTGGGGTATTCTTTTATGGTGTATTTGCTTGCAACTACTGTATTTTGATTATATTGCATTACTTTATTACACAAATTTATGAATTGCCTTCCTTCAGGGGGCACCTGACATCTGGGGCAAGAAAAACTGAAGAAAATGGCGTCGGCTGGTTCTTTTATACCCCTGTCACACTGACGTCAGGGAAGAAGCGACGACAACCGACGCCGGACCTAGACTTTGGAATTTGGCCGGCCGAGGACCCACCTGACGGCAGGAGAACCCATCTGTTATGACTGCAGCTGTATTAGCACTCGAACATCTACATTTATGGTAGGTACAAAACTGTACTTTTTTGCCACCCAAGAAAGTTATTTTCCTGCACCCCTGTCTAGTAGAGCCACAGAAGTGATCCCCGGGGGTGAATTTCCTATTTCCCATCCAATTGTCGAGATTTTTTTAGAGGGCTAATGAGGAGCTTTGCTTGACATGAATGGGTAGTCTGTTCCATAGCATTGGAAGTTTGTGGGACAGGGATCTATCCCTCCAGCATGTTCTGTTTATTGGGATGGCAAGGTTTAGGTCCCTGAAGCATGTGGCTTGGAGTGATTGGGGTTTCTTTAAGTGTAGCATGTCCAACAGATCTGGGTTTGACATGGCTTTGTATGTTAGGCAGAGGTCGCCTCTGAGTAGGCGATAAGCGATGGAGTAGAGCTGGTGTTTTTTGAGAAGGTCTACGTATGGCATCTGTGTGAGGCCGGTAATCCTCTTAGTGAGGTATTTTTGTGGCCTTTCTAGTTGTTGTAGATGTCTTGCGAGGTACATGCCAAATGGGGAGTTGTATTCTGTAATGGGTCTGATGAGGGATGAGTGGAGAGGAATAATGACCGCTTTTTTTCTGGAGGTGAACCCCTTTGTGATGAGGTGTGCCACATAGAAGGATTTCCTGACTACTGTGGTGATGTGATTATCAAAGGAGAGACTACTGTCCACCTGTGTCCCAAGGTCGCTTATCACATTTTTGGTGTGCATTAGGCTACCGCCTATGTGGTAGTTCAAGGGTACAGTGTTTTTCCCAAAGGGGATGACAATGCACTTCTTGGCATTGAGCTTGAGGCCATGACTTTGACACCAAGCATCAGCTCAGTGAGGCCCCTTTGTAGAATGTACTCATCATGAGGCGATTCTGTTATGGTACCTAGTTTGCAGTCGTCTGTGAACTTCGTTCACCAAAGACCTGCTGTATTAGCCTGGACTTCTGAGAAGTAGCTGCCAAACAGGAGAGAACCCAGGACTGAGCCCTGTGGTACTCCACTTGTCACTGGTCTGAAGTTGGATTTGGAGTCTGCTACTTTCACTGTGTGGGTTCTGTCAGTGAACCAGTTGTCCACCCATCTTGTGACATAGGGATTTATGCTCAGCCTAGTGAGTTTATCTATAATTCCAGAATGGGGGATGGTGTCGAAAGCCTTGGCAAGGTCAAGATAGTCTGTATGCACCACCTTACCCTCGTCCATGGCTCTGGTGACTACTTCAAAGAAGTCAATCAGGTTTAGGAGACATGACCTACCTTTTACTGAGTGGCATCCAAAGTTTGGAAGTTACTTATGTCCTTGTTTATAAGTTCCAAGATGATAAGTTCTATGGCCTTACAGACCAGGCTTGTCAGGCTAATGGGGCGGTAGTTCCCAGGGTGTGTGATGACACCCACTTTGTGGAGTGAGATAATTGGCGCTGTGCACCATTCAATGTGCACAAAACTTGAAGTGAGGTTATGATTGAACGTGGTACTTAGGTGGGGTGCCAGTTCATTCTGTAGTTTGTGCAGAACACAGTCTGGGATGTTGTCGGGTCTGACGGATGCTGTGTTCTTGGCTTTGGAGAAGTGCGGTCTTGACTTGTGCAGCCCTGATTACAGCGGCTTTGCATTATTCCGGTATAGTGATGGGCCCTTTGGTTGGTGGGGGGTGAAGTTTGCATTGAAGCTATCTGCCAGGATGTTTGCAATGTTAGTTGGTTCTGTATATCTAGTGCCATTGTGCTGTAGCTCAGAGCAGATCTGAGTGTTGCCATTGAGCTTCCTGACATAGCTATAGAATGCTTTGTGGTTGTCTTTAGAATCAGTGGCAGTTTTATTTTCATAACTTAGCTTTGGAGGATTTTGAAGGATCTCAGCTTCTTACCGAGGTTGACCAGGGAGTTCTGCAATAAGGGGATTTTAGTATTTTTTTGCAACAGCTTCTTCCTTCTGTTGTAGAGTTTTTTTATGGCAGGGGACCACCCGATTGGCTTCCTTTTTTTGGGGGAATAGCATCTTGGTTCTGTTGGGGATGGCACAATCCATGCACTCATGTATGTGCTTATACAGTGCATTTGTATAGGATTCGGCAGTCATACCTTAATTTTCCGTCTGTATGGGTGTTGTGAAGCTTACCACTTCTGTCTTAAGAAGCATGAAATTTGCTTTGGAGAAGTTTTTTACGGTGGCTTCTTTAATGGGGGGTGGGGGCAGTATATTGATGTCTAGGGGGATTAGCTTGTGGTCAGATCTGATCAGTGAGGAGTTGACCTCTGGTGTGGAACATCCGGTAGCTCATATTGGCAATGACCAGGTCCAGGATATTGCTGCCCCTGGTGGGGGTATGGACAAGTTGATCCAGGGCATTGGAATTTATGAATTCCAGAAAGCGTTACGCAAATGACTTAGTACATGAGTAGTTTTCCCAGTTGATGGTGGGGTAGTTGAAATCGCCCATTATTTGGGTATTGGGCTGTACCTTAATAATACCCAGTATACCCAGAAACGTGGGGTGGGCATCCTGGGCCATGGTGGGGAATCTGTAACAAGCTAAAACCTGGATTGCAGTCTTGCCCCAGTGTTAGTTGCACTTTGATAATTTCGGATGCATTATGTTGAGCAACTAGCCTGGAGGTGTGGATATATTTAATGAATATGGGCACGCCTCCTTTAGTGTTTCGGTCCAGGTTAGGTGGCCGAAAGGTGTGAGTTATAGCCTGATAATGCAGGGGTGCTCTCTGGAGCCTTGAACCAGGTCTCCATCACTGCACAGATGTCGATGTTCTCCATTTTAAGGAGTGCCTCAAATGAGTGCATTTTGAGGTTTAGACTTCTAGCATTGAGTAGCATTACCCTCAGATTTTGCTTGTTTATACCTGCTACAGTGGTGAGTTGTCATTTGAACCTTGCCTAAAAAAAGGCACTATGGGGTGGCAAGAGCATTAGCCAGTATCTGGAATCCTATGGGTGACAGGTGCAGGCCATCTCTGGCAAAGCATTGTGGTCCGTTGATCATGTCATCCCAGGCAGACAGACACTGGATCCACTTACAATGACACCAGAAGCTTCGACAATTGTTGAAGTCAGTCATTTTGTCCTTGTATTGTGGTATCATTCTGGGCGATGGCAGGATGCTACTCAGGGCTAGGGTCATACCTGCCTGGGCTACATGATCCAAGAACCTCCTCCATGTCTCTCTTCATGTAGTCCAGGTAGGTATGTCTCAGGGGTTACCTATCAAAACATCTACTCCTCATAACATCTAAACTTAAAACATCAAGACCATATCATCTAAACTTCAAAACATCGAAAACTCATAACATCGAATCTCAAAACATTGAGAACTACAAAACAACTATAAATAACATCCCACAGAGTTTTTACTATTTAATTTCCTAGCCCCACTGTAGTGCGACCTTGGATTTGGTGTATTTAATTTATGGGGGGTGCAGGGGGGCTTGCCCCCCCCCTGCATAAACATAGCAAACAATGTGTGGGATGTTATTTATAGTTGCTTTGTAGTTTTCAATGTTTTGAGATTCGATGTTATGAATTTTACATGTTTTGAAGTTTAGATGTTATGGTCTTGATGTTTTGAGTTTAGATGTTATGAAGAATAGATGTTTTGATAGGTAACCGTTTCAGGTCATTCACACCAACATGGACAATGACAGAGTCATATATGTACTTGTGGGGTGACCTCAGTGCTTGCATTATGTGGAGGATCCTGGCACCCTACAGGCAGCTGACAGTAACTTTCTCCTTGTTTAGCTTGGTGAGTGGGATAGCAGTGTGTCTGACTCGAGTCACCTATGACTAGTGTGTTGGTATGTTTTGCCTTATGGGCTGAGGTTGACTATGTGTCATTTGGGTAGTGTTGGGGGATGGTGGTTGCTTGCATTTCAGCTTTGGAGGTCTCTGTTGTTTGGGCAGATTTTTATTGAGAGCCTCTGCAATAGGTGTGTGTTTTGTGTTACTCTGTGTGGGTTTAGGTGTTGTAGGTTTTTATGGACTATGTGTTGAGTGTGGTGTGGCACAGGTGTTTACCTTCTCCTCTTGACTGTCTAGTGCAGTGTTGGCTGGAGAGAGATTGGCTTCCAGTTTGGCTATGTAAGTGCATCTTTCACAGGTTGTAGTGTTGGGTGGTAGGAGGAGAGGGTTGTCAGTGTACATGAGGCAATTGCTGCATTGCCCCAAGATGCCCAGATTCATCAGGTGGACAGTGGAAAATACTGGGAGCTTGACCCTTGGACATGCCTGGATAGGTGCTTATTAATTTAAGTACTAAAAACTGTTTTCCTCCTAACAAGTGATGAGACTTGAGTGCTGCAGTAATTTGTAGATTATTTAGTGCTTGCAACAAGTTTTGAACACAAGGAAACAGTTTTGAGTGCTAAAACTAGAAAACTGGCTAGTTCTAAGGGAAAATTAGAAGAGCAGATTTTCTGGCACCAGAAATAGTTTAACCCTAGTTAAACCGTGATGTGCAAAACCTCGCAAACACAGGTTTTTAATCAGAAAGATGAAAGGGATAGAAATAGCCCAAAATAGCCAATAAGACTACAGATTCTGAGCTGAAACCACTCCTCCAGCGACAGGTAGGCTGCTCAAAGCTCACCACTTTCACTGATGAACAGAGAAGCTTCCTTCTGTCTTAGTAAGGTCTGGGCGACACAGAAACTACAAAACAGCCCAGAATTCAGCAAAATCTAAAAACCGGACTCTACTAGTTATAGAAAGGCAGGAAACGAGTAGAGAGATAGGATTGGGGGGGGGTGTTGGGGTTTTATTTTTCAAAAATTAAAACAGATACAGTAGAACAGATACACTATTCAATTTTGAACAGTTAAAAAGTGCCAAAAATATATACTTATCAGCTAAGAAGCTCACTCACTCAGAACACACAGAGATTTTTTTTGTTAGCAAAGTGCAAGGGGAGGAAGGAGGAGCAGAAGATAATTCAAGGTTAAGAACCTAAGTGGGTTGGCCTCTCAAATGTTCTCTCTGTATTAGGTAGAATTAACACTATTTTTTTTTCTGCTGATCTGATTGTATCCCTCTTTGCTGGTCCATTTTGTGTTCCCTGGCTGACCTACTGTGACAGCAAGATGCTTCAGCAATAACTATTCTGAGATGAGGTGTGGAAGGATGCACCTCACTACTTTTCAAAACGGTTGATATTGTGCAGATCTTTCTTTGGAGAATAGTTTAGTAACCGTGTTCACAACATATGGGCTAGTGTTCGGGAATAGCAGTCTTTGTCCAGCCTGATATTCATGTAGTTATATCTTGCCCTATATGGTGATATCACCAGCCTCTTGCTGCTCCTTTTCCATTGTCCACTGGTTCATGCCCACTTGCAAAAGCAGTGTCATGGTGCACCAGTTTACATTATTCCCACAACTTTAAAGCCATTGATTTGAATTTGAAGGCCTGCATTAAGTAATTGTTGGGATTTCAGTGCCTTGACATCCACATCTTAGCATAGTTCACTATTCTGTCTTGCTCCGTCAGTCAGTGTCCCTGGCTGGTTCAAGTCATAACACTGCTCAACAGAATAAGTGTCTGCAACCAGCCTTTTCACTCCATAGTTTTCTTCTGCTGCTTGCAGAGTTCATACCTCAAGCCTAATGGTTATTTTTGGAAAAGCACCTACATTTGATGTCTAAGTGTTCCTGTGATTACAGTTAACTAGCCAAGATCCACGTTGGCACTGTGTGTACTGCCTGTGGAAGAACACAACATGGGTTTTTGCTGCAACCCTGCCACTCCTAGGACCTAAAGAGAGAAAGAAACTTGAGGCCTGTATCTACTCATTGATGATGACAGCTATGAATGCTACTAAACTCAGTGAGTAGCAGTGATGGCTCTTTGTGTGATCTCATGTTGGTGCTAGATGGTGGAGAAAACCTACAAGGTCTGGAGTCCAGTCATTGGTGAAAGTGTTCAGTCCACTCAAAAAATGACATTGTGTTCTTTGGGATTGTCACTCCCATTTGACTAGATAGGGATCAGACTTTCACCTGCTGTTGACTGCTAGAAGTGTATGAAAGGTACAGCTGTGGCAGCTATGTTGAGTTTTGTGTCCTGGTACATCCTCAGTGACACTTTCCCATGTTCTAATATTCATAGCATAATTGCACCTAGCCAAATCACCTGAAGCAATTCTTCAGAAGTTGTTGTCATGAAGTTCTGCCCTTCCTTCCCCTGATAAGGGTTGAGGAGCCCTGCAAGTCATTCTTTGCAGGCTCATGATGATGTCGTGCATAGTGGACATGTTTATGCTGTTCATCTGGTGGACCATATTCTCAATTATGCAGAATCTTGCTATTATGGAGCCCATTTTCCTGTGCATTTTAGGCCCCATGCAAGCTTTCAACAAGCATGCACCTCTGCTTGTCTCGTTGCACAAAGCACTGGGGCTCTGTTGCTTGATATCTATGTCTTTCGCAAGTTGCCACATTCATGACAGTCATACTTATACACCTATAGCCAAGACATTGGCTATTGCAGCAGACACTTTCTGGTGCAAAGAACTTTTTGTGTTTCCCCACCTGGGCAGCTGGTTCTTCCTGGCTCTGCTTGTCTCTCTGGTATGTGGTTAGCTTGGGTACTTCTAAAGTAGTATGTTTGGTCTTTATTGTCTGGGAAGAGTCCCATCTGCTGTCAGCTCAGATAGTTGCCTTAATTAAGGTAGATGTAGGTGGTATTCAGTGTTTCATTCCCTTCCATGGAGAGGCCCAGGAAGTTGTAACATTGGCAGCCTGGATGAAAATGTAGCACGTGGTTGTAACCTCCCTGCATCTGTTGGGCCTTAGGACAACGATGATCATCATGGTTTCAGATGGTTTTGACCTTGTGGCAGCCATGATTGTCATGGCTTTTCAAAGGCATATGACTTTCTGTGCACGTCTAAGGCTTTATAACAGCCATGATCATCATGATTTTATTCACACTCCAGAGGATATGAATGTTGCAGTAGACTCTGTGGCATGTCAGCGGCAGTAGAACTATCGCATTCTCAGTGATCTGTTAATTTTAGCTACTTGTCATTGAACTCGAGAACAATGACTAGTTCTCACCACCCTAGCAGTGTGAGGTGCTTACCTGAACTCTTCCTTTGTTGAGGGGAAAGTGGACTTTCAGGAGACAGAGTTTTGCATAAACCAACTGGCAGTGTTCCTCAACCTAAAAGCTCTATAAAGGGATTTAAGGGCAGACCCCTTTTTGCTTCTGCTAAATAACCAGTCAGTATAGTCATATAGTTCAGGGATCTCAAACCAGCATAATTCTAGGGGAAGAAGCTACTGTACTACATTCATTGGCATACTTACTTTGTTCCCTTTTGTTTTGGAGGCTTTGGCTGAGTGTGCTAGTCCTTATACAACCCTCATGATCATTTGAGTTTGAGACCCCTTAAATAACATGATTCAGTAGATTTCCAAACTTGAAAAGTTTTTTTTTTCTTTTTCCTTCCTCCTTGGAATGCTGCATGATCTTTATTTGGGAGAATCATTAGGGATAACACACTTTGTAAAGCTGAGTGAAACCTTTCCTTTTCCTCCGAAGTAATATCCTCCTGTGAGAGGTGTAACAGGGCCTGTTACAGTAATTGTTCTAGTGATGTGAGTTTGGTCTCCTTTCTTTATACTCTGCTTTGCATGTGCTCAATCCACCAATTAAATCCCTACTTGGGGATATTACCTGAGATCATTCAATTCCCCATACCTGATTCATTACTCAAACTTGTGTCATCTGGATCTTAGTCATGGCTTCATTCCTCTTTGCCACAGAGCCAGAGCATTTCCTTCACAATTTTCTGAGGTGTTGGGATGCTTAGTAGCACAGACACTAAGGATGTGGCCTAGTTTGACTGATCTGTGTATTTACGGTGAATTTGTTAGGGCTTCAACCATATTATATGTAGCTCACTGTAAGATAGCTCATTACATTAAACCTGTGTACCCAACATATGACAGATTCCTTTTTCAAAGTAAAAAAAACAAGCTGTCGTATAATGTGTGTACATATATATAATAGATATAGATATATACACTTACAGACACACCTACGTGCACATGCACTTTAAAACTACTCTGTAAACACACACACGCACACATACATGGTTGCAGTAAACCCTACTGAATGTGGTTTCAGTTACCAGAGTACTTACGTGTTTTATGATCAAAAGTAGTAATTTATCAAGTGCTGGAAATTTCAAAGGTAGGATCATAGACCGTCTCTGTGATGTTTGAGATGTGTTTGCATGATGGTAAGTGAGTTTTATTCTATATGTATACCAAAAGTTTTGGTATTAGGGTAGGAGATATTGTGCAAGTCATTGCAGGTTAGGTTTAGAATAACGACTAGGAAAGAGGATAGATTGTATTTTGCTTGTATTGTTATATTTAAGAGGGCAGTGTGTGTGTGTGTGTGTGTGTGTGTGTGTGTGTGTGTGTGTGTGTGTGTGTGTGTGTGTAAGTGTTTACAGAGTAGGTTTAAAGTGAGGGCTAGGTGTGGAGATTTAGTGTTTTCTGAGTCTTGTATGGGGTACTGATAGGGACAAAGCGCCCCTCTCCATCCTTACACCTGCATCCCAACTTTAATCCTAATCCTGTGGCTTCCCCTAACCCCAGACCTACACAATACCATATGAAAGCCCTTTCAGTAACAAAGCAACTATTCAGGCCAAAGTATGTATGAAGGTATTGTTAGCTTTTTTTAATTTATAGTTGACAGATCTCAAAAGGAAAACTTTTACTTTCCTTTGCAATTAGTGTTTTGACCATTTTTTTTCCTTTTTGGATAAAATGATATTTTATTGTCCATGAATTTATATAGTCCACATCAGTGTTTGAGTGTCACCATTACATAATGTACTTGTGTGGTTTCAATTCAAGATATTAAATTGTTGTTTATTCATATCCCATTTTGTCATTTGGTGAAATGCAGTGAAAGAGATACTTGGCAACCTGCATTACACATGGTAGAACCAGTCTTAGCATCTGAAAGATTCAAAATTTGGTGGGACAGATTGATGTAGCATATCTCAACAGTTCAGTTTGCTGATCTGCATGAATATATATTCAGTATATACATATGGGTGTGTTATGCGCAAGTTAACGTACTACATTACATTTGTTAATTTTAGCTTAAGCTTGGCAGTTAGACATCATGTGCTATTTGCATCATTATAATACTCTTTTGTTCATTATAAGTGATATTTTAATAAGTGAAGCTTTCAGGGATTTATATTTATAACCTAAACAAGCCAGCTGTTGCATTGTGTTCTGTCTTTGGGTAATTTAACAGAGCTGTTTGCACTATACTTCTGGGTAATTCTTGCTGCAGTACAGCTTGTTTCGGAGTACTACATTTGGAGTCTTTCTGCAGAATTTGAATTGTCACAGTTCTTGCAGCTCTGTTTTCTTACAACAAGACTGATTGTTAGAATTCTGGTTGCTCTTCCCCTGGAACTTTGATGGCATCATATTAGATGTCTGTGATTTCTTCTGTGTAACGGATCCAGTTTCCCTTTTGTAGCTCAGAGTGTAAATTGTGTGTGCTTGTATCTTTAAGAACCATGCGAGGCTGTATGTGCATGTGTATAACCCGCACACATGCACAACCTTGGTGCCTTTTTATAGAAGTAGTTAAGGAGTAAGCATGCATAATCGTAGTCATTGATTGCATACAAGTTATTTAAATTAGAATCAATAATCAACAGTAGTAATGTGTTTGTATGTAATAAAGCTGCTTAAACAGAACCCACGAAGATTCATTTATTTGTGTCCCACCATGAAAGCGACATGGTGTCAGAAGTGGGAAAGAAGAGAGAAGAATATTCCGAGCCATGAGATGTAAAGACAGCGAAGGTAAAACCAAGAGAAAAGTGCACAGACTTAGCCAAAAAGAAAAAAAAAGGTAATGCAAAATAACACAAACTGTTCACTTGATGCAAAAGACAATAAAGGGGCATTACAAGGGCACAGACTGCTTTTTCAGGCAAGCAGAAAGCATGAAAAGTTTGTTAAAGAAAATGTTTAAGATAAAAGTATTCATTAAGCGAAATGAAGTAAGGCAACTGCATGTGTTTTGGAGAAGTGCTGTATTTGGGCATAACTATGACTTCATATTGTATCAAGGGCATAACTAAAGTTATTCAAAGTATCTCAGTGTGTGTAAAAGTGCTTGCAGTGTGTGCTTATTACTGTGCATGTATTTCAAAGAGTTTGTTGTGTGCAAAGTGCAACTACTTCATGTAATCTAGTTAAAGTACAGCTACTCAAAAAGTTTATTGTGCTGGGTGTGTCTGTTCGCAAAGAACCACCATTACAGAATGCTTCTTGTAGTAAAGAGAGTTGCCTAGTAAGGTACCGACATTTTGGGGACATTTCAGTGTGCTGTATGCAGTTATGCACGTTGTGCAGTTACTTGGCATGTTTCTTACACTGAGGTGTTTTCATACAAAAGACAACATTACAACAGTGTAACAGTGCTCATGAATTACTCAGTCGCATTAGAAAGTTCTCTAATGTTTCTTAAAGCAACTACTTTAATAAGTGAATGTGAATGACTGTAGCATTCCTGCCTTCATCAATAAAATTCCAAGAAGTACAGCAGATGATGATAAATGACTTCAGCATTTTCACCTTTACCAGTAAAATTCCGAAAGTATCGAAAAGCCCTTGTAGTTATTTTGCAAAGTTCAGTAAAATTCAAAAATCCTGAGTTTATTTCGCAAAGTCCAGTTTTTCAAAAGTACTGCAAGTTTTATTCGCATAATTCCGAAAAGTCCAAAGTAAGGTACAAGTTCGTAATACAACAGCATGTAACAGTTATTGTTAATTCTGGCATATGTGCATGTGTATATGTTTATGCTTATTTGCAAATCCCTTTGCTGGCATGTGTTAATATGGCAGAAGAATTTTGAAAATCCCTACCATTTGTATTTGATTAGAATATTGCAGAGAACTGGAGACTATTTGAACGAGAGTACGGTATTTTCATACAAGCAACTTCTGCAGATAGAGATGCATACACAAGGGCATTCATTTTGCTAAACCTAGCTGGGTCAGTGGCCATAAAAGGGGAGCTGTCATTTGTGTATGTGCCAACAATATATGAAGGAGAAGGTGCAGACCGCCATATTGTTGTACAAGCTGAATCAAGAGAAGAACCCCGAGTGTTTGAAGCGCAAGTTCAGAGAAATGTGTAACCCCCAGACAAATATTACATTAGAGAGGCATTTATTTTATACAAGAGATCAGAAGCCAGGGGAAACATTTGCAGTTTATATAACTGACTTGAGAAACAGAGCTAAGATGTGTTAGTTTGATGAGCTAAAAGATGAGCTGATAAAGGACAGGCTTGTATGTGGTATTACCAGTGCTGCTGTAAGAAAGATTTTACTTCGTGACCGTGATTTAATTTTGAACAAAGCCATAATTTGTCAGATCCATGAGATGACAGAAAAACACACAAGTATGCTTGCGAGTGACAAAAACATGTTTTCACTTGGTTCCAGAGAGCATGTAGATAGTATGCAACACGTGATAAACAAGAGCAGGCCTAAGCACATGGCAACTACAGGATTTCCAAAGAAGGTGCACAGCTTTCCAGAAAGTTCAAAGAAAGGTGTAAGCTCCAACGCTAGCTCAGTGCAGCACAGGCAGGTTTCAACAAAACTGCAATCTAGCTTTGTCAGCTGTCATAATTGTGGTGCGAATCATGAGTGTAAAAGAGAAGTGCTTAGCATATGGTTGGCAATGTCACAAGTGTAAAAAATGGAATAATTTCCAAAAGTTTTGCAGATCAAGTAAGCCTCACGCAGTTGTAAAGAAAAGTCACACAGAAAAGCAAGTTGAGGTAGAGGCAAAACAGTTAGCCTTCTATGTAGATGGTGTATCAGTGCTTGGTGAAAGAGTTGATGCAGTAAGCTTATTAACAAGAAGTGAAGTGTTTTGTACTGTCTGGATTAATGGAAAATCCACAGAGCTCAAAGTAGACACTGGTTCAAAGTGTAATGTTATGTCAGCAGGCACATTTGCTAGAGTGAGAACTAACGAACAACTCAGTGTAACCAGCAGTGTGAGACTTGTTGCTTATGGAGATGAAGAAATTCAAACCGAAGGTTCAGTGATACTTTCATGTTATTTGGCTGAGAGCTGTTACAACTTGTTATTCTATGTAGTCCAAAGACTAGTGCAATCTTTATTGGGTCTCAAAGATGGTTTGAGAATGAATCTACTTTCTTTTGCCAAAAAAGTTTGTGTAAGTGCAGTTCCGAGTTCCAGTTTTTCAGAAGCCATTTTCTCAGAGCATGCTAATGTTTTCAGTGACAAATTAGGCAAACTTCTAGTTGTATATTCCATGAAGTTAGACCCAGAAATCACTCCGGTAGTCAGACCAGCAAGAAGAGTTCCAGTAGCAATGCAAGATGAAGTTAAAGCTCTGTTGGATAATATGGTGCAGCAAGGTGTAATTTGTCCAGTCACAAAACCAACAAAATGGGTGTTGTCCATGGTAAAGCTCAGACGAAATCAGAGTATGCATTGACACACGAGATCTAAACAAACCATTAAAAAGACCATATCATTCAATGCACGCAGTCGAAGAGATTGCAGCTCTAATACCAAATGCCACTGTTTTTTCTGTTTTGGATACAGAGAGTTCATTTTGGCAAGTGATGCTGGATCACAAAGCCTCATTTCTAACTATTTTTGGTGCCCCTTTTGGCAGATACAGATTCCTAAAGATGCCATTTGGAATAAATTCTACAATTGAAGTTTTTCGACGTGCAATAGAGCAAATTCTTTCAGGTTATCCATGTTCCATAATAGTAGAGGATCTGTTAGTTGGAGGCAATGGTGAGGCAGAGCATGACAGAAACCTAAAGAAAGTTCTAGACAGAACACGTGAAGTGAACTTAAAGCTCAGTCCTCTGAAGTGCAAATTCAGACTTCCAGAAGTTACATAGGTCATTTGTTACAAGTACAGGGCTAAGACCTGACCCGACCAAGCAAGCAGCTATTCTCTAGAGATGTCAGCACCAAGTAATGTGCAAGGTTTGCAGCATTTTTTGGGCATGGTCAACTATTTAGGCAAATTTATACCAGACTTTAGTGAGTTGACCGCATATTTAAGAGATCTGACAAGCAAAAATGTTACATGGTCATGGTTAGAACATCATCAAAAGGCATTTGAAGACCTTAAGCAGAAAATTGCCACCAGCCCCCACTGTGTTAAGATACTATGATGTGAACAAAGCAGTTATTCTTTCTTGTGATGCTTTAAAATTTGGTTTAAGTGCAGTTATACTCCGAAGGAAGACTAATAGCCTATGCACCTAGGACACTAACGCAAACTGAGATACAGTATGCTCAAATTGAGAAAGAGCTATTGGCAATAGTATTTGCATGCTCTAAGTTTCATGATTATATTTATGGTTGAGCTATTCAAGTAGAAAGCAATCATCAATCTTTAGTTATTATTCTGAAGAAGCCTATGCAGTTTGCTCCAGTGATATTACAAAGAACGATTTTCAGATTGCAAAAGTACAATTTCACATTACACTAACAAAGCAAATTGCTTTATCTGGCTGATACCTTATCCAGATCTCCAAGACTTACAACAGAACAACTTAATGCTGAGACTTTTGACTTTGATGTGATGTCAGTGCGTACTTTTTCCACCACTAGGTTTGATGAGTTAAGAGATCACACTCACAGAAGCTCAATCATTATATTAATGTAGGAAGTCCATCAAAGTGATCTAGTGTATCACCTGTAGTGCAAGCTTATTTTCCCTACAGAGATCAATTGTTGATGGAAGATGGCGTTATTTTCAAAGGTCCGAAAATTGTTGTTCTGGTTTCCTTACAGCAAGAATGCATCCAGATTTTACATTGTGGTCACTCGGGAACTACATCCACTAAGAAGAGCATGAGAATTAGTATTTTGGCCTTCATTATCGAAAGACATTGATACAGTTCTTTCTACTTGTTCAATATGCAATAGTGCCAGATCGCATTTGCAAAGAGAGAGACGCTTCAGCTAAGGCCAATTCCTGAACTACCTTGGTCTACTGTCGCAACTGATATTTTTGAGTAGAACAATCAACACTACTTAGTTTTGGTAGACTCTTATTCAAATTGGTTCAAAATTGATCTGTTACCAAACTTAACCTCAACAGCTGTTATTACTAAGTTGAAACATAATTTCTCAGTTTATGGTAGTCCGCACAAACTTTTTTCTGACAGTAGTACTCAATTTTACTAGCCAGTAATTTCAGAAATTTGCAAAAGAGTGGGACTTTGTACGTCACTAGAACTCCTGAATATCCTCAATCCAGTGGTCTAGCTGAAAGACCATTAGAGAGTCAAAGCAATTACTTGAAAGGTCAAAGCGTGACAATACACAAATATTCTTGAATTTGCTTAATCTCAGAAACATACCCCATGATAATCTTGGCTCACCTGCTCAAAGATTACTTTCCAGGCAAACTAGAACTGCGCTACCTATTTCATCCACTTTGTTACAGCTTAGTCAAAGGATGCTAAAACTATCGAGGCTGAATTGTTTAAGAAGTGCAATATCCAGAAATCTAGTTACAACCGATCGAGCAAACTATTTTGTCCGTTGAAGGAAGGAGAGACCGTACAAATTCAGACAACAAAAGGTTTTGATCGAATAGGACAGATTACAGGCATTTGTGCCAAGCCAAGAGCTTAATTGGTAAAGCCTGAAGGAATGGAATAGAAGAGGAATCCCAAACATCATCTTCCTGTACCAGAACCATCACAATTATTGCAATCACAGCATTGTATCTGTGATGCAAACTCTCAATCAAAGAATGATTCAGACACTGTTTCCAGACAAGAATGTGTTCAAAAGTCTGATTCTGTTTTAGAAAGTGACTTGAACATTCCACAAGTCAACCATTTTGCAGAAACTGTCCCAGTTGCTAAATGAAATTCCCAGTTTTATGTCACATGATATGGGTGAATATCTAAACCAAGTGTGAAATTTGCAGTAACGTGGACTTGATTGTGTGCATACCAGTATGTTTAGTATTGTATAATGCATGTCTATGGATTACCTGTGATTTCTGCATGCTAAACAGTCTCATAACAATTGTGTAGTCTATTTCTCAAACAGGGAGGATGTAGATCAGAGTGAAGTGTGTCTGTGCTTGTATCTTTAAGAAGCATGCGTGGCTGTACGTGCACGTATATAACCCGCACGTGCACAATCTTAGTGCCATTTTGTAGAAGCAGTTAAGGAGTAAGCATGCATGATTGTAGTCAACTGATTGTGTACAAGTTGCTTAAGTTAGAGTCAATAGTCAACAGTAGTAATGTGTTTGTATGTAATAAAGCTGCTAAAACAGAACCCACGAAGATTCATTTATTCGTGTCCCAACATGAAAGCGACAACTCTGAACTCTAAAGGAGCATGGATTTGTCTGCTTAACCACCTATATCAGCTTATGTTTGCAGATGTTCATGTGGTATATATATTTATCTGCAACCTGTAAATCTAGTACTCTTTGGCAATCTTTGTTATAATAGTATTTAGGTTCATAGGTTCATACTAGGCTATCTGCGCTAGGGCATTTATAAGCCCTAGCCAGAGTGTGTTTGGCTTTCCCCACCCATTTTAAATGAGTTTTGCTATGCCCTTTTTATTTCTCTCTATCTCTGCTGATTTCTGTTGAGTATTTATTTTTCTCCTAACTGATTTTTGATATCCCTGATGTGGATAAATGTTGGAGGTCTGCATATCAGGAATTGATCTAGCCAGAGACTGGGTCCCCTACACTGAAGTACTCATGTTTTCCAAAACTGAGATAATGATGATCTTCTTTCTCATGAGATTCTTCACTGTTTGGATAGATGTCCTTCTGTTCCTATGTTGCAGTATTTATACTGTGGGATTTCCCACCTTAGGCGACGTCGGCTACTATACAGAAGCTTAAGCCTGGCTGCTGTAGGTGCATGGGATATTACACGCAGGGCCATAAACCAGGGACCATAAATAAGATGTCACCATGCACAGACCTCAGAACATTTCAGCCGCAAATGACGTTAGCTGAGCCGCTTCGCTCCTACGACCAAAGACTTCAAAATGATAAGTACCCCATTGGGGTTTTTCTCTCTACCCTTGAGCTTGGTTGATGTAGATTCTCTTTTAGCCGATGTCTGAGAAAAAGAGCAAATGTAATTGTGGGCATCAGATACCGCACAAAGACTCACACGACCAGTGTGCGTTTTGCTTAGTTAAGGAGCACGACCATAAGGCCTGCTCCATTTGTCAGTCCTTCGTGCCAAAAACCTTACACAGCCAGCTGGCCACACTAAATTTGTTTAGAAAATCAAAGATTAAAATGCCTCACTCTCAGGATGGATCCCAAGTTGGCTGCCCAAGCCAAACAACCAAGGAAAAAGGCCAAGGTTTCCAGGCCTACTCCCAATGCTGCTCTGCCATCGGATGTCAGGCTGACACCAGTATAGGGGCTGAGGGACACCCGATACCTCTGTCAGCTTTGACGATTCCTCTGGAAGAGGTTGTTACTGCAGTCATAGAGTGCATGTCCACGGAGGTAATCCAGACGCCAGCCACAACCAACGTCGAGGGGGAACCATTACTTGGTCGGCCAACCGAGACCTCTCCTGCTCCAGCCCAGGCCTCTGTCTCTAAGCCTACCCCTGCACCCATGCCAGCAAAGAAAAAACAAAAAACGTGACACTTGAGCCCTACACCTGAAGGAACTCCAGATTGGCAGTCGTTTACCAATTCCTTAATGCAGGCCTTTATGGCCCTTAGGCCCACAAGCCCTGCACCTACCAACATTCCTGTGCTGAGCCCCAGGCCATCTTCTGCATCCTCCGTTCCTTTACCCACTACTCAACAGGGAGTAGAAGAAGAAGAACCTGACCAGTCCTACTCCTCTTCTGAGAATTCAGTTCCCTTTATCTCTCAAATTGCTTCACCTGTGGGTTATTACTCCCCAGACGAAGACTCTATTGAAGGAGATTCCCCACCAGAGGATATTACTTTGGGGAAGCTATTTCAGAAATGAGAGAGTACTTCAAGTGGGATACTACCTTAATGTCTGTTACCCAGAAAAGATATTTTGCACTTTTGCAGCTTGAGTCTCATTCTCTTTCAGCTATTCCTCCTGTGCTTCCAGTCTTCCTGGATGCCTTTAACTCCGTCTCCAAGAATCCAGATTCTCAACCTCCTGCCCTTAAAAGGCTGGTTAGGTTTTACAAAGTTCCTGATGACCAGAAGTTTCTGGTGAAACCTCCCCTGGCTGACCCAGCAGTTATTGCTGTGTCCCCAGACAGACAGTCTAGGCAATTACTTTCTGCTTCACTTTTGTCAACAGATAAGGACAGCAAAACCATGGACAGAATGGGTAAGAAAGTATACACTTCCTTTACCCCTGGCCTTCAGGGCTATCAGTTACCAAACCCACATGGTTAAATATGCCCTGGACCTGGTCTTCCAGGCTTCCACCTTGCTGGCTTCTACCCCAGACTGTCCCACCAAAGCTGGCATTGCATCAAAACTGTCTCTAGCTACACAATTAGCCAGACAGTCTGTTAGGTTCATTTATGATGCAGCAGAGACCTCAGCCAGGTTTGCTGCCTCTGCATCTGGCTTGCGCAGATACTCCTAGCTTTGCCTACAACCTCTACCAGAGGATTTCATATCCAAAATCATGGATGCTCCACTGGTCCAAAACCTTTTATTTGGGAAATATTCAGCAGAACTTTTCAGAAACTTACAAAAGAAAAGCCAAGAGCTGCAGGATGTCAAACATCTGCTGGTGTGCCTCTTCCCTAGATATTACAGAAACTGTCCAGCAAAAACATCCTTTGTCAGAATGACTCCCTTTGCGTCACATCCCTCCTCCTCAAGGACCCATAGGTGATCCAGGAGACGGCTTTACTCCAGACCCCCCAACTCTCAGTCCCCAGCCAAACAGCCCTTTCCAGACAGAGGCATCCCTCTTCAGCATGACTGTCCTGTTCAACTTCCTCTGTCCACCCACCTTACCCACTGCCTTCCCTTCTGGAAAATGATCACCTCAGATATTTGGGTTATTTCCATCATCCCAAAAGGATATTTTCTATCCTGGAAGGAAAAAACAAAACCAAAAAGGATTCCATTCCCTCCAAAAAAATCAGCTTCATCTATTCCCTCATTTTGAAAGAACTCCTGACTCTAGGAACTATAGAACCAGTTCCCTCAGGACAGGAAGAACAAGGCTTCTATTCCCATCTTTTCTTAGTTCTAAAAAAGGATGGCCCTTGGAGACCAGTCCTGGACTTATCCTAGCTGAACCTGTTCCTAAAGGTTCCCTCCTTCAGGATGCTGTCCCTTCAAACTCTCCTACCCCTCATCCCCTCCCAAGCCTTCATGGTCACTCTAGACCTAAAGGATGCTTACCTGCATATTCCTATCAGACCGTCCCAGAGGAAGTTTCTGCGCTTCACTGGCCAGTCTTCACACTTTCAGTTCACAGCCTTGCCCTTTGGCTTGTCTACGGCTCCCAGAGTTTTTACAAAATGCTTGGCCCCAGCAATTGCCTATTATAGAACCAAGGGAGTACAAATCTACCTTTAACTGGACAACATTCTCATTCTGGCAGAATCAGAGTCCACCCTACAAACCCTTCTCAAGTTCACCATGTCTCTCCTTCACAACTTGGGATTCACCCTAAACCTTCAGAAATCCTCTCTTCTTCCTCAACAGGACAAAGTTTTCGTAGGCTGCAGGATTAGAACAGACCTGATGAGATCCTTTCTCCCACTGGACAAAGTTCAGTCCCTCTCCACCCATTTTCAAAGCCTACTTTCAGAATCTCATCTGTCTGCAAGACAGTTTCTGCAAGTTCTAGGTCTCATGGCAGCTACTATTCCCATGCTCTCATTAGCAAGGATGCACATGAGAAAATTCCAGTGGTACCTTCAGAATGTGTTGTCTCAGAGCCAACATCCACTAGACAAACTTACTCCCCTTATGCCCTGCTTAAAAACAGAGCTAAAGTGGTGGATTCACCAAATTGCACAGAACCAGGGCATTCCTCTGCAACTATCCCCCACCACTCAATCCATGTACACAGATGCATCAGACCTAGGGTGGGGGGCCAATGTTACAGGTCTTCAGGGTACAACAGTGTTGGACCCGTGCCGTGCAAAAGCAATACATCAGTGTCAGAGAAATGACTGCTGTCTTGCTGGTTCTAAAAGCTTTCCTTACCATCTTGCAAGCAGGGCTGCTCCACATTGTGACAGACAACACAACTGTCATGTGGTACCTCAACAAACAAGGAGGGACAAAGGCATACCAGTTGTGCCGGATAACTCTACAAATCTGGGATCTAGCAGTCAACCACAACCTTTTCCTGTAGACCTCTTACATCCCCTCTCAGGAAAACAAACAAGTGGACTTGCTCAGCAGAACATCCTCTCTAAAACACTGAATGTTGCACAAGGATACCTTTCTCGACATCGTCCACCAGTGGAACACACCTCAAGTGGATATGTTTGCTTCCACCCAGAACAGACAACTGAACAAATTCTGCACTAGGGATCACACTCCACTAGCCTGGAGAGTGAATCCCTTCATGGAAGGGAATGTTCCTGTATGCCTTTCCTCCCTTCCCTCTAATACAAAAGGCCCTTCTGAAAATCAAGAAGGGACAACCAAAAATCTTGCTGTGACTCCCTATTGACCAAGGCATCACTGGTTCCCCCTTCTTCATTCCCTAGCCAAGGGCAATCCCCACACATTACTCCACAAGTTGGACCTACTAACGCAACAAAAGGGGATCTCTCATTGACCCCCAGCTGTTTTTGCTGCACCTAACTCTTTGGGTGATCAACTTCTGATCCCTTTCAGACAACACACTACTCAGAGGACATGATTTCAGTCCTTGCCTATATATGTGAGCTTATTAAGGAAGGACTAGCATATTCTTCAGTAAAAGTCCACCTTTATGCCATTTCAGCCTGCTTACCTTTACAGCCACCACTGCTTTCCAGACTGGACATTAAACTTTTCCTGAGGAGGGCTCTTGCATATCAGACCACCAAGAAAATCCATCCCTCCTCCCTGGGACATCAGTTTTGTGCTGGAAAAACTCACCTTACCTCCTTTTGAGCCAGCCAGCACAGCTTCTCTACAAATGTGAACATGGAAAACCATTCTTTTAGTGGCCATTGTCTCCGCTAGAAGAGTGTCTGAACTACAGGCCCTTATGGCCTGTCCTCCTTACACCACCTTCCACAATGACAGGGTGACCTTGCGCACAAACCCCCTTCCTTCATGCCCAAAGTGGTGAACGAGCTATCCTTAAATCAGTCTATTCACCTACCTTCTCCTCCTCTCCAACTAATACCGCAGAGAGCATACTTAATTCCCTGGACATGCACAGGTAACTGAGATTCTACTTAGACAAAACTAAGAGCTTTAGAAAATCTGACCAACTCTTCATCTCTTTCCACGCCAGGGCTCTGGGTAAGGCAGTCTCCAAACAACCCATTTCCTGTTGGATCATGAAATCCATTCTCTTCTGCTGCCCACGTCATGGCAAACCATTGCCTCAAGGGCTGAGGGCTCATTCCACTAGAGGCATGGCTACCTCCAAGGCCTTTCTGAGAGGGCTGGACACAGCCTCCATCATGGAAGCAACTACTTGGTCTACAATCCACACTTTCACTAAACACTACAAGCTAGACCAGGTCTTTAGGGCCAGAGCAGGATTTGCCAGGACAATCCTGCAAGGACTCTTGGAATCCCCTGCCTCTGCCCCCTCCCTTCACTCCTAGCTGTGGTACTCTCCTACAGTATGAACGCTGCAACATAGGAATAGAAGGACATAGAATAGTGTAAAAATCTTACCATAACCATAGAGGTCCTTCTCTTCCATGTTGCAGTATTCCTTCCCACCCTCCATACCCCCTTCTTTCTATCTCTACTGGATGCTTGGTCTTTGAACTCTGTATCCAGTCCCTACAGGCTAATCTGTACAGCCCTTCAGGAACATTTGCTCCTTATCCTCAACTTGCTCTTCTCTACACCTTATCCTGGGCTTCAAGTTCTGAGGTCTGTGCGTGCAGACGGCACATTTATGGTCCCTGGTTTATGGCCCTGTGTGTCACGTCCCATGCACCTACAGCAGCCAGGCTTAAGCTTTTGTATGGGAGCCAACTTTGGGTCGCCTGAGACAGGAAATCCCACAGTATGAATACTGCAACATGGAAGAGAAGGACATCTATGGTTATGGTAAGATTTTACACAGCTATTCTTTCTTCCCAATTGTCCATTATATTGCAAAGTATGGACTGGATAGTGTATGTATGAATTCTCATTCATAAGTCTTTTGAATTCCTGGCTTTTGTATTGTTGACTGTTAGAGATGACAGCATTGGGTGCAACTTCAGTGCACTGACTACACTTGTCACTAGTCAATCTAATTATTTTGGTGAACTTGGAGTAACACTGAATGTACATGATGGTAATGATGGTGTGCATGGCTTCTTTTAATTGGAAAATAATCTAAACCATCTGTGATGGAACTACTTATGCATCTCTTCCTTTGGCTTGTTGTTGTGGTTTGCATCACATATGGCCCAAATCTGTGCTACGTGTTCTACCTGAGTAAGAAATCCTCCTCAGCAAATTATACCTCCTGTTGTTTTATTGTACTTTGCTCTTTCCAGGTTTGATTCATGTATCCTGTGTCTGTGTTTTATTAGTTGATTTGCAAAGATTTAGTTTATCGGATTTATAAGTTAAGCCTTGTGTACAACTACATCAGTCTTTAAAAGAGAAATACGACTGAATTTATTTCTTTCCTTACATATTATCTTTATCTATTTCTCTCTCTCTTTCTGTATGTATATATATATATATATATATATATATATATATATATATATACACATATATATATATATATATGTGTGTGTGTGTGTGTGTGTGTGTGTATATATATACATATATATTTGTATATATATATATATATATATATATATATATATATAGACACATATATATATATATATATATATACATATAGACATATATATATATATATATAAATATATATATATATATATATATATAAATATATATATATATATATATATATATATATATATATATATATATATATATATATATATATATATATATATATATATATATATATATATATATATATATATATATATATATATGTATATATATATGGGTCTACTTCGATTGTCGAAAACTCACTTTCTCGACAACCAGAAAATCAAACCCATTTAAGCAAAAGTGCACTAAATTGAAAGTGCACTTTCGCAAAAGCCGGTTCTCTGAAGTGTATTACAGTGGGCATAAGGAAATATATCCTTTTCCCCACTGTAGTGCGATCTCGGCGTTAGTATATTTAAGTAGGGAGTGTGGGGGTGCAGGGGTCCCCCTCCCTGCAAAATACTGTTTTAAAGCAGTTTTGTTTTTTTCCGGTTCAGAGAACCGGCTTTTGCGAATGTGCACTTTCACTTTAATGGGTGTTGATCTTGCTTGATCGAGATTGTGAGATTTCGATCAAGCAACATAGACCCATGTGTGTGTGTATATAAAAATAACATTTTGTTTTCATTTCTGTTGTCATTCAGTATCTCAGTTTCCAGGATGGCATCAGAGCATCTTTGAAATTGAAATGAAATTTTTTTCTTCATTGGTAACTGTTCTATTATCTAAAGAATGT